>NW_008684077.1:8393-26156 GCF_000695815.1 Acanthisitta chloris | reverse complement strand
ATTTTTTCCTGACCTCTGTGACCCTTCTTCACACAGTGTTTTATCTTCTGCAGGGAAAAGCTTTCTCCTCCACAGCTCTGCAATCTGGAAGAGCCTTTTGTAATTCCCTGTTTCATGGTCCCATCACATTTATCTTCAAGTTATCTCTCTCCTTTGATTAGGCCTTTTATTTCTCTTTCCCCTGGGTTATCCACCTCTGTTTCCATAGTACATAATTGAGCTGCTGAATATTCATTATTAGTCCCTGGAGTCACATAAAGATCTCCAGAGCATGATAAAACTCTCCTTGGACGTGTTTTGGCTAGATTAGAGCCAAAATACTGAATGTAACTCGGAGAAGCAATGTCTCCCATTAGTTTAGAAAGAACTGGAGAGGGAACATTTATCCTTTCATAAGGGAAAGGAGGGAAGGAAAAAGAGTTGAGGGGTGAGAGGGAAGGAGGGAGGAGGAAGAAAGCAGCCAGGCAGCTAGCAAGAAGGGGAAAGACTACAGTCCTGTCACCACGATGTGAACTCTGTTCTGACACCATCATGTTTACTGAGGGTATAGCAGCACTGCTTGGTAAAAATGTCACAACATACAGATTTCCAAAGCAGCAGGGATGAAAAATTCTAGCAACTAACTTTTTACTCAGCCAAGCATACCTGCCAGAAACAAGCCCTGTTTTGCAAGCAGTGGAGTAACAGTGATTGCAGTGTTTCTGTCTATTAACAAGAGAGATTATATATGCCTGAGCACAGCATTGATGCACTGCTTCCCTAGTTAGAGGCATGGATTCATCCCTTGAGGATTCCAGCCCCACTAGGGCATGAACCTGCAGCCAGGGAAGGCTGCTACCCTGCCTGCTTCGAGCCCTGTACCAGCAGGTTGGTTTCCCCAGGCTGCCTATGGAGGCAGCAGGGAAAGTGACATTCCCAGAGGCCAACCCAGAGCATCTGGAGGTCCTATCCTCAGCACTGACTGCTTGGTTCATCCTTGATGAATTCCCCATCTGATATTGCAGCTCATAAGCTGAACAAACAGACCAGGAAAACATGTCAATTTGGAACAGCAAACCGATATCTTTTTTTTCTTAATAAAACAATCTGAATGACAGACAGATTTGAATAGGTTTGGATTTGCCATGCAAACGCTGTGTTTGGCTGTAGTAAATACTCCTAATATTCTTATTTAGTAGGATTTCAGTTTGACCTTTTTATACTTTGTACTATATGAAATATTTCCCTGTGGCTATGGCCAGAACACTAACCTAGATCTATGTCCGGGGATATAATGAGTATTTAAAAGCATGAACAGGAGAGAATGAAAGGCCTTTCTAGGAAGGTAGAAGGGGCATACTTCTGAGGGGGATACAGCTGGACCAAGTCTCCTCAAGCAGCAGGTAAAATTAAACCTGATGTTTCTCACCACTGTATACTGTGGTTGCTTACCCATTGCAACCTTCTGATGTCTTTGCCCAGGCCCTTTCCCTCAGTACAGGCCATTTATCCACCCAGTGCAGCCAGTCAGTGTGTTACATATGCTACACCTACATTAAATCCACTATGAGGATTTCCAAGCAGTTTCTTACATTTGTATACACAAATTCCCACGGTGAACCTTTGCGCTGACAAGGGCAGATATGCAACATTTACATCTGCGAGATGTACAGGATGTATCCCCATGATCATCCCTCTTTACGTACCCAAAGTGACTTCAAAGCTGATTGTAATGCTGAAGAAAAATACAAAGGGCTCAGGACACATTGTCAGCTAAGAAAACCACCAGATTTGTGTTATAAAAGTCATATAAATTGCAAAGCAGTGCCTTACGGATGATGATCTGTCTGTATGACACTTCCTTTGCTGCCTTAGGGAGTTTTCAGAGACAATACATTTTAATGAGTCACTTAAAATCAAGTCAGAAAAGGAAACTTTCTGTAAAAGGCTACTTTTAATTGGGAACATGAGATATTATTCAGGAAGTATCAAATATCTGTTGCTCATATAATGATTCTTTACAAACCTAGTGCAAAGCTTTTTTTCTGATATTTTGAACTGCAAAGGGAAATAATTTGCACTATGATTCTTTACCATATATGTTTGTAATCTTTCTTTCAAAACAAACAAAATTAAAATTACTAAATGTTCAGAACAAGTCTCCCAAGAGCTGACAGTGCCCACAGGCTGGTGTTGCTTGGCTTAAACAACTTTCTTTCATTTCATCACTGGTTTTACTCTGTCTGGTCTCAATATGAAGCTCATGACAGAATGAATGTCATGACTCTAATATGGTTATTATAAAATGATTTTTTTTAGTTATATGTTTTCTTCAAAGTAATCATATGTAGTGCTGGGCTTTCAAAAAACTGTAAGGGGAAAAGTCAAACAGGCAGGAAAAGAGCAGCATAATGGACCATAAGAAGGAGTGAGGAGAAGGAAAGAATCCAACAACCAGCCATACTGGGAGATATCCCAGTAATCAATTACTGAGATTGAGGGACATGTTTTTTTACAACAGGGACCTTCTCCAGGCTGAGGTAGCAGGGGTAATGAGCAAGCAGAAAGATGCTTTCCCAAATTATAAGTCACATAAAAAAATAATGTAGTTTACATGCTCTGAGGCACCCTATGGGATGCAACTATGTCTCTCCAAATCTTCTGCAGCAACCCTAATGAGAGAAACCTCTTAGCTTAAGGAAATAAATATTAAATACCTAAAATTGCACGGTCCAAAAGTCCATCATGACTATCCTACTGCTTGTTTAGCCTTTCATGTGTAATTCTGCTGGCCAAAAATGGAAGCGCCCAGAGCCAAACACAGAATCATAGAATCATGGAATGGTTAGAGTTGGAAGGAACCTTAAAGGCAATCTAGGCAGTCTGTAAGGAAACAAAGCACAGAATTTCCCAAAATGGCTTTATTTTTCTATTTCTGTACTGGAACAGGCATTACTATTTGTTGAAATTAAAACCAAATTGCAAAAGACCCTTTTTTTTCCCAGATTTCATTATGAACATTTTGCAGAGATCATCAAGTAAGATGATACAAATATTACAGAAGGAAGCAAGAAAAGCAAAGGGACTGGGAAGGAGAACACAAATTAGGGTTTCCTCTTAACTTACCAAGAAACATTTTGCACTCTGAAGCATTTACCAGTGATTCTGAACTGATTTTAATTCATTTATTTTAATGAAAAACTAGATCAGTTTTGTCTTTATTTCCAGATAATCCATGTTAAATTAAAGCTAGAAGAGAAAAAGTCTATCAATTCAAAAGAAAAAAAAATGAGACATCAAGGGAAAATTAAACATTGCATGAAGAATATCTTTGCTCTTTTAAAGAGATAATGAAATCTAGGATTTTTTTTAATCTATGCCTTTGTAGTCACAACAAAGGACCATTATAGAAAGTATTGAAGGTGTTAAGGAAGGAAACAATAAAAGGTCAAAACACACAAGTCCTGAAACTTAAAAATTGGAATTACTCACAACCATCAGATCTCTGAATGAGTTATAATTAGCTCCATTTTTCACCCATGTGAAAATAAATAAAGGATATGTTGAACTACTATATATATAACAAATGTATTGTGAGAATGTAATGTGTGGTAAGTGCTAAAGTAATGCTATAAATAAATTTAAAAATAATCAGGAAAGACATAAATTCCACCAAACACTTTAGTCAGGAAAGGACAGCTCTGTCATGTATCTGATCACACAGATGGACCTGGTGGATATCTCTTTGTTCACGACAAACACAGAAGCATGCAGCACTCAGGGCAGTGTGTTCCAGAAGGCATCACTGTGGAGCTGGATCAAATCTTCACAGGGAGCTGAAGAAAAAGAGCAATCAGCAACTCTGACAAGATTTACAAGTTTTCTGAACCATAAAATATGGTGCTTCATGTCTGCCACGAAGAAGGTCAGGAAAGTATGGAAAATTTTAGCAAAGGCATAGAAACTCAAGCTCCAGTGCCTTCTCATCATTAAAAGCTGTGTAATCACTAATTTATTAGCTAAGTGTAGAAGTTCAAGTCACAATGTCCCAGGCATGTTCCAGTTTGGATAATTACAGTCTGCACAGCTAAAACCCCTCTCCTGGTTAAGTGGACATACCTGTGTCACACTTTCCTTGGCCTCCTTTAGCACATTTGCTTTCCACATTCCCTCTTTTGTTTCCATTTCTTTGTTTTTAATTTCTTTCCCCACCATGGGTTAGCTTGAGTCTTTTTCCATGTTGAGTTTAATTTTGTTGTTTCCAGCTCAGCTCTGAATGAATTAGATGATGCTCATGCTGCAGAGCATTGCCAATCTTGTCATACCATCTGCTTCAAAAATTAGAGAAGAAGCTGAATCCCTTAATGGGTTGAAATAACTGTACTTTGCTCTGGGAGTTTTCTACATGGGTTATGTTTTCTTTGTTCACTTGTTGATAGTTCCATCCTTTATGACCCAGTAATTTAAATACCATTATGTCCTCTGCCATTATGCCTCCCTAAAAGCTTCATTTTGCCTAAGACTGCTGACACTATACAATTCAATTTATTTCGCACTTCCAAACACAAAAGTCTTTACAGATTTTCTAAAAACTCAAGCACTAATGAAGAACAGTATGTTTTATGAGACAATATCTAGGTGTCTCTTCTACTGACATTTAAGGCCATATAGATTTCTATATTATCACTTAAGACAATGATAGGAAATAATTTTAGCATTCCTCTTTAAAAGTGCTTGTGATTTTTGCTTAAACTGAACTTTACTCAGGTTCTTTTGTGCATCCAGTTGCTCCTGCCTTAGATCTGGATGCTTTCTGAAAAGTCAGTGAGCATGTGCTCATCTACTCCCACGGCAAACAAATGGAAAGCAACCTGAAAAAGGTCCAAGAGAAAAATACAACTACAGGAGTGAGTAAGCATTGTTTCTCCTGTGTGCACATCTGAGCAGAAGCGTGTTCCACACAGTTATGCTCCATCTACCTCCTCATCTCAGGAAACTGTCAGTAAAAGTGAGCATGTAGGTCTGCAACAACCAGACATGATGAGGAATTGCTTATTGCTAAGGCAATGAGTATGTATAACACAATTAAAAACTGTGCTCTCTCCTAATACAGTGCTATGTATGTATGAGAGTGTTTTCTAGTGACTGATTTGACTTGGTTCCTCCAGAGGACAGTATTTTTGTCACCTGAGGGACAACAACAGGTAGAGCAGAGCTGCCAGAATCCTTCATGACATGGGGTTTTCAGCAAGAGGACCACCAGGAAATTTTCAAGTGCATGAATAAGCAGGAAAATGACTGAAGAAGAGTACAACAGTGGCAGGGGATTCAAAAGCAGCTGAACACTTTCATAGCCACATGAAGCTCATGCAGCAGCTGCTGACAGATTTCTCTGTTTTGAAGCCCAGCTGCAAGCTGCTCTTGATGGGGAGCATCAAAGGTCTTGCAGTCCTTACTCTCTGCTAACCAGGTTTATCTTCAGCACTTGAGGCTTTCTTCCTTCAATTGACCTTTTTCTTCTGCTGGACTTGCTGGAGGTGTCCTGGGAAAACAGAAGACCGCTGTAATTTAAGTGCAACATGTACTAGAACAGAAACCACAGCTGGAAGCAAAGGAGTAGTAGGGGTCTGTGGTGTTTCTCAAGCACATCTGCAGTTACCTGCCCCACAAAACACCCACAGTGAGCAGTGCCTTAGCACATCTCCTTTGGACAGATGTGAATTCCTCTATTCCCTGGGGCTGGGCAGTGGAAGAAAAGTCACTCAATAGTTCTTACTTCCATCTTACATCTTGGCTTTATGCAAATGAAACAAAGATTATAGAGTCATGGACATGGATCAATTTTCCAGGAGTGAAAAGAATTTAACAGGAGCAAGAATAGTAAGCTCCTACAGCATCATCTTCCTTTGTAAAGCATTGTTATTGCATTTGTTTCAAAGTATAAGGTGCAAAAACCAGGATTAGAAAATAATCATGTCTATTAGGAAGGATTAGACTACAGCTTCACATGGAGAAACAGTTTTTCAGGTTGGAAAACTTTTAATAAAAAGTTCATTCCTCCTTCAGCTGATCCCATCTCATAAGCTCTGAAGTCTTCCCTTCTTTCATAGGCAAACTTCTTGTTTCTGTGGGACTTTTGATTGCATAAGGACTGCACATGTTCACAAGATCTTAGTTACTTTTAATTTTTCATAATCTTTGAGATCAATTATTTATATGCACCTTTTAGAAACTTTCAAGTTTGGTGTTACTAATTTAATGCATCTTTCCTTCTCCAGATCATTTTGATAGTGCATTATTATGCAGCTCAATTCAATCAATAATGAAGCTTCATTTTTTCATTCTAATTAGCCATCACATTTTTAACAGCCTCTTAAATAAAAATGACAAAGTGATTTCTTTTTCTGAGACAATGACAAAAATTTTGTACATATACTCTAAAACACTCTTGACCTTTCAAGTGTAATTCAATGTGTGGTGCTTTAGTATGTTACCTGCACAAGACTGAAATGTGATGCATAACATGCAAAGAATTTTGAATTCCTGCAGTGTTCTGCTTTAGCAGCAGAAAAAAATTTTGATTATACTATAGATTTCATGCTACCTAAAAGCAACCATTTACCTTTTCTCACAGCAGGCTCTGTACTGAGAGAAAATATTCTTTTATTCTGAGCCTTAAGTGAAAGTCAGCATAGAATTCAGTGTTATAAAAAATCTGTTGCCCCTAGGACTTTCTCAGAAAAATAATGTTATTATAAGGATGTAGACAGCCAGGAGGTTGATTAATTTAAGCATCCAGTCCTCAAAGTTCTGAGCTCATGTTCCTTTGTGAAAGAAATGAGCCATACATAGAATCAATTTTCTTGTGAATCTGCACATTTTGGATTATTTATATATAGTGCCTCATCACTGAGGGTTTTTTGTGGTTTTTTTTTTGTCCAAGATGACTAACTAATTTGAAAGTGTGTGAAAGCACAACTTGTCTGAAAATACTGATTCATGACAGTCAGTCTGTGATGATACCTGTTAACTTTTGCTGCTGAAAAAAACCTAGTTCTTGACAGTATAACACAAAAACCAGACAACAATTGCAAGAGATTCTCACAAGGTCTCTAGAAACTTCTGAATTTTTCTAGGCTTTTTTGATTATTAATATTTGTAGGTAACTGAATTACCACGGATCCATGTTGGGTTTTTTTTTTACTTTTTAGATGCTAACAGTCTTTAAAGGTTTTCTAATAAAGGTTCCCATTTATTGAGAGGAGTTTTCACTCTTTTAATGTCTGTTAAGGAAAAGTCCAGCCCAAAACAAGGATTAATTTTTTACTAAAATACTGAAATTAAAGGGAAAAAAAAAACATATAAAATTAAAGTGAGTTAACATCATCAGGATGGCTGAATTGCATTAAAAAATGCAGTTCCATGCAAGGCTGCTACCGATATCACATTTCGATGGTAGCAGAACAAATTTAAGAGATTCCTACCCCTGCTACATCTACCTCCTTGTCAAATCACCTAAATGTGGGTTCTTACCTCTCAGCAGAGGAAATAACTCCGTTACACAGTCCTAGTTTCCCTTATGATGCTCCACTGGTTTGGCTGGGATAAAAGTTGCACCTTTTACGGGTCTGTGTTCTGGATTTGTGCTGGAAACAGCACTGACAACACAGGAATGTTCCAGTTGATGCTGAGCAGTAGTTGCACAGTGCTAAGACCTTTTCTGCTCCTCACAGAAACAAATGCACAAGGAGCTGGGAGCAGACACAGCTGAGACAGGTGAGCCCAACTGACCACAGGCATATCCCAGACCTTATGGTGCTGTACTCAGCATATGAAGCTGGGGAAGAAGAAGGAAAGGAGGGATGTTTGGAGTGATGCTGCTCATCTTCCCAAGTCACCGTTATGCATGATGGAGCCTTGCTTTTTTGGGATGGCTGAACACCTGCCTGCCCACGGGAAGTGCTGAATGAACTATATGGTTTGCTCTGCTTGTCTGTAGCTCTTGATTTGCCTATTTAACCAGTTTTCTCACTTCTACTCTTCTGTTTCACTCCCCAGTCCAGCTGGTGGGGAGAGTGCAGGGAGCAGCGTGGGGCTCAGTTGCTGACCAGGGTTAAACCATGGCAGAGGTCTTGGCATATCTGGAGTACTCCTGGGATGCCAACATGCAGAGGTTTCCAATAAGCAGTTTGCAGAGAGTGGACAGGTTTAACCTGAGGGATGTAAATGGCAACACTTTACAGGACTTGTGCATGCACATTGATTCTGCAGCCTTCAGGGAAGGCAGAATGGTTGTACTGTTACAGGTTCGTAGTAACCAAATTCCGTGCTACGCTTTCTCATGACATTTCTCAAGGGACGGGGAGGAGGGAGGAGAGGAATGTTGCAAGGATCACATTGCAGAAAGCAATCCCATCGAGAGGTGGTGCTGCATGTTCATTTTAGAGTGAAGTTTTATCTGCTGCTCTGCGCTGGTTTGGACAGAGGAGTGGGGGGCAAGTGCAACCCGTCTGCAACGTAGGTGCTACATCCAAACCACTGCCTTCTTTATAAGAGCAGTACCGTATTTTTTCCCCTTTTGTGGTCAACAGAATTTATATTCACTCTCACGGAGAGATCCAGCATAAAGTGTGCATCAGCTGATGCATTTGCTATAAATTCAAGATGACCTATGAATCCTTCTTTTCAACTGAAGTATTCTACAACTTCGGTGACAGATGTTTTTATTGTCAGTGATGCAAATTTTAATCTCTGTTACTGAAATTATACTCCATAAGCATCTTGTCTCAGTTAATCATTATAGGTAGGTCTTTGAGTACAAAACTTGCACATAGAAGGTTGGGGTTTAGGCATTTAAGTCACTATATTACACATGAAAACTGGAAGTTATACAGTGAATCCCATTAGGTGTGCTGCTCGACCTCATACTTAGAACTCAATAGGTTCCTTAAGGAGTCTATCCTGAACATTCATGATCTCATCTAGATCCATTTGGACATGAACCTCCCAGGGCCTGACCCAGTTCTTCTCACAAACAGCCATGATGGACTAGGCAGGCCAAGTATGAAAAACAGGAATCTGAAAGACTGTGAAGAGACCTTTCAGGGTACCAAAGTGTTTGTTCTTACAATGGGGTGCTGAAGAGCAATCAGCAGCTGAAGGACATCATTGAGAAAGTGAAACCAGAAACAAAGCTGCTGAGTCCTGAGGAAATTTTCTGATGCAGTTGTCACGCCACTCTTCATGATATTTAAAAAATCATGGCACTCAGGTAAAGTCCCAGGTGACTGGACAAAGGGGATCATTGTACCCATCTTTAAAGAAGGTAGAAAGGAGGATCCTAAGAACTACTGACCTGTCAGCCTCACCTCTGTGCCTTGGAAGATCATGGAACAGATCCTCCTAGAAGCTATGCTAAGGCACATGGAGGACATGGAGTTAAGTCAGGACAGCCAGCATGGCTTCACCAAGGGCAAGTCCTGCATGACCAACTTAGTGGTTTTCTATAATGGAGTGACTACATCAGTGGACAAGGGAAGGATTACAAATATCATTTATCTGGATTTCTATAAAGCCTTTGACATGGTCCCCCACATCGTTCTCTCTGGATTGGAAAGCGATGGATTTGATGAGTAGACTGTTAGATAGATAAGAAATTGAACAGTTGCATCCAGAGGGTAGTAGTCAATGGCTCAGAGTTCCAATGGACATGAGTGACAAGTGGTGTCCCTCAGAGGTTTGGGTTGGGACCAGTGCTATTTAATATCTTCATTAATGACGTAAATGAAGGGGTCGAGTGCACCCTCAGCAAATTTGCAGAAGAGACCAAGCTGAGAGATATGGTTAACACACCTGAGGGACAGGTTGCCATCCAGAGGGACCTGGACAAGCTCAAGAAGTGGCCCATGGGAATCTCATGAGGTTTACTAAGACCAAGTGCAAGAATTTTCACCTTGTTTGGGGCAACCAGCACTATCAATACAGGCTGGGGGATGAACAGATCAAGAGCAGCTCTGCTGAGAAGGACTGGTGGGTGCTGGTGGGTAAGAGGTTGAACATGACCTGGCAGCATGTGTGTGCAGCCCAGAAAGCCAACCATATCCTAGGCTGCATCAAAAGCAATATGTCCAGCAGGTCAGGGGAGTGGATTCTGCCTCTCTGCTCAGATGAGATCCCATCTCATCTGCATCTAGCACTGATGTCCTCAGGACAGAATGGCATTGTAAGAGGTTGACCATGCCCTGGCAGCATGTGTGTGCAGCCCAGAAAGCCAACCATATCCTAGGCTGCATCAAAAGCAATATGTCCAGCAGGTCAGGGGAGTGGATTCTGCCTCTCTGCTCAGATGAGATCCCATCTCATCTGCATCTAGCACTGATGTCCTCAGGACAGAATGGCATTGACCTGTAGGAGTGAGTCCAGATGAGGCCACCAAGATGGTTAGAGGGATGGAGCACCTCTCCTACGAGGAAAGGCTGGGAGAATTGAGATTATTCAGCCTGGAAAAGAGAAGGCCTGGGGGTGCCCTAATTGCAGCCTTCCAGTACATGAAGGGAGCCTACAAGAAAGATGGAGAGAGAGCATTTACAAGGGCAGGTAGTGACAGGACAAGGGAAAATTACTTCAAACTGAGAGAATAGGTTTAGATTAGATATTAAGAAGAAATTCTTTACTATGAGAGTGGTGAAGCACTGCAACAGGTTGTCCAGAGAAGTTGTGGATGCCCCATCTATGGAAGTGTTCCAGGCCAGGCTAGATGGGGCTTTGAGCAACCTGGTCTAGTGGAAGGTGTCCCTGCCTATGGCCATAGGGGTGGACCTAGATGATCTAGTGATTAAATGATCACTTCCAACCCAAACCATTCTATGATTCTATGATTTCATTTGTGTGGCAAAGCCCTGACTACTGGATTTTAGAAATAAAGTTTCACATAAGAAGCTGTCTCTGACTGCCATGAATAAAAGCTTGAAGTAAGATGTAAGGGTAACCATAAGTCTCAAGTATCTGAAGGACATTAGGAAAATGTAATTCTTCTTATTATTGCTTAAATCTTATGATAGTTAGGCCAGCCTCATGGCTTGGGAGAAGCAGGATGATAAGCACAGCAGATTAATATGTTTTTAGTCCTTGGAACATTAATACTATGTGTGCCATAACAGCCAAGCTAGCAGGTGGGACGATGGCCAGTATGCAATATTATCAGAACATCTTGCTACAGTATGGGTACTTTGCATCAGTGGAAGTGAATGTTCCTTATAAAGGATGTAGCAATTACTGGTCCCATTTCAAACATGGGGAACAGGAGAACTGATGCCCCTAAGTATGTAGTAAAGCAAGGGCAGAGACTGAGTCCCTGTTCATGGAGAACACATTTATTTATGACAGAAGTTTAATAGGAAAGGCAAATTTGCAATAAAATGTTCTGATGTAAAGTTCCTTTGCTGTAGATACATTTATTAATCTAAACTAGGGAATGTATAAAAATGTTTCTGCAATCTGACTGTGTAAGACATATCATAAAGCAATGCAGCAGCTAGGCATCAGTGTCTCAGCCTATCCCTAGAGATCCTGAAATTAATAGCTATATTTATAACTGAATTATATTCTGAATGTTAGCAATGGCAAGGGATGGTGTGTATTAACTGAGCCATGTTCTTATTCTAGTGAGATAATGTCTCATGAAAGGGGGAACAGAACTGGGTCAGCCCTAGCAAAGGCAGAATCTATGCTGGGGAGAGGACTAGTATTATCCCTTAAAGATTTTTGAAATTTCAGTTTTCTTCCTTGTGGGCTTAAACACTTGGGATTCATTCTATGAAATGCAGATATTCGAAGCCCAGCGACTCCTAAGTGCTTTTTGTCTCCCAGTTCTAACTGTACCTCACAGCTGGTGGGCACAGCCTCCTGTCTGTCCCCTTCCCTTACTCCCATCAAACAGCAGTCCCTGAAGGGTGGAAGAAGTACTGTGGTGAATGGCCTTGCAGCCTCCCTGGTGCCTGAAACCTGCTGTTGCAGTGTTGCTAGAAGTTAGTGATAAAAGAATGGTACAAACATTCCCTTCATCCTTTATGTTCTTCTCACCTCAGCTTCATCTTACTTGGATTCCTTCCAGAGAAAGAACTGATCAGAATAATATGCAGTGCTAGAACACTTGATGTAACACTGAAGGCTGAGTCAGTGTGTTATAAATGAGGAATTGTGTACCATTTATCATAGATATTCAGATGCCCCATTCACTTCTGCAGGTGTAACACTGCATCTGTAACAATTTATTTCATAAACATATAATTCTATAATACAGGATTTGTTAGCACATGCTGAATCAACTTGAAGCTTAAAGGGACTTACACACTAGGGGAAGAGCTGTGGAAAGGTGCCCTTTTTGTGCTGCTCATCATTTTGAATTTGAAGTCACAGTACAGCAGCCTGGGTGGCATCAGTTACTGTCCTCAATTCTTTTCTCACCAGACTCAGCACCACACATGAAAACAATTTTCAATCAAAGAAATTTAATTTCTTATGGGGTTCTCCTGATCCATTGGCTGTTACTCCTCAGCAAGGCATGGGATGGGAATGTAAGTCAGTTACCTTTCCAGATAGCCATCACAGCTGGAGACATAGCTGGGAGGAGATGCTGTGGCTGAGATAACATTCAGAGAGCAGCAGATAAATTATTCTTAGTCCTGAAGTTCTCCACCAACTTCATCTCCTGTCCCCTACCTTTTCCCTGCCATAAATTCCATACCATGGACTTCCAACTACCACAACCATGGTAATCTCTTCTCAGAATTAAAGAAAGGACCTTTTCAAACTATTCTGATCAGAATTATTATCTATTATTATTATAATGCTATTATTATTAGCATTTCAAAGAAAAGGAGAGTTCTGGGAAGTTCAGGTTGGACAGGCAATCATATAAATCCATTCCTAATGCACACTATGGGAGAATAAAAACAATCTTTATGAAGACAGCACAAAACCCAATCATTTACATCTGCTTTGGAGGGCCATGTTAAAAATCCCTAACACAAGTCCAAGAGGCTGAAGGTGAGAGGCTGCTGGAGTCCCTCAGTTTATCAGTCTTGTTTGAGAAGTAAAATTAAGGTTGAAGTCAAGGATAATTGTCAAACAGGGGGTTGTACCATTTCAACTTGCTTCAAATACGGGCTACTGCCTCTCATGGCAAGGGGGTTGGAACAAGATGATCTTTAAGGTCTGTTCCAAGCCAAAATATTCTATGATTCTATGATTCTTCTGACTTGTAAGCTAGTTGCTTCTTGTCACTACACAAAGTTCCAGGAAAAAACTGCTCCTTCATTTATTTTTATTCCTACTTCTGCTTTAAGAAGTTTTGGTCTATGCAAGACTGCAAAAAGATAATCTGTCGTCAGCCAAGTGGAAAGGTGCAATTTTATGGACCACTTCTCTCTGGAATGGGACTGATGAGGTAGGAGGCAGTAAGTCTCTTGTTCAGGTACAGCACCATAGCTGGGAGGGAAGAGAGGTGCATGCAAACCTGTTCTTCTAAAAAGGTCAAATAAGGAGACAAAGTCTTCAAGAAGGGTTTGATCATGTGACAATCTGTCGTCAGCCAAGTGGAAAGGTGCAATTTTATGGACCACTTCTCTCTGGAATGGGACTGATGAGGTAGGAGGCAGTAAGTCTCTTGTTCAGGTACAGCACCATAGCTGGGAGGGAAGAGAGGTGCATGCAAACCTGTTCTTCTAAAAAGGTCAAATAAGGAGACAAAGTCTTCAAGAAGGGTTTGATCATGTGACAGCTTTCTATAAGAGTGTACAAGAGTACAGGGAATATTGAAGTACTTTCTGAGCCAATAATAAGTAGAGACAACATGAAAGTCACTTGAGTAATCTCATCAGAAGTTTGTGATCAATGTCAAACGTCTGTCTAAAGGGAGTAAGAGAAGATGTAGTTATACAACACCAGAAAACAAAAATGTACATAGTTTGCCTTTAAGCTTGCCATTAAACATTTTATTGTTAATACAGTAAAATGTGTTTCACTCAGTTACTGTTCACTTAAGAATCAAGTACATAAGCACCAGTTGTAAACTCAGAACTGTTCTCTGCAATTTTTTTAAATACAAAGAGAGCAGCACTGAGGCTGTAGAAGCATAATGCCTGAGATCACAGCCCACTTGAGTGGGCTAGGAGCATATTTAGATTCCCTCACAGAAGTCAGGTCAGACATTCAAAGCAATTAATTCTTTGGACACTATCCAAAATGAGGTCATAGAATCATAGAATCATAAAATCAGCCAGGTTGGAAGACACCTCAAAGATCATCAAGTCCAACCCTACTGTCGTTACTAGACCATGGCACTAAGTGCCACATCCAGTCTCATCTTGAAAACTTCCAGGGATGGTGAATGGTCCTGCATTTGCAGATAGTAGTATTGCCACTGTAAATTATACTGAAGATAGCTTAAGCTGCAAATGCTGACTTAATAAATCTGGTGGGTGACACACGTCAACTATGAGCAGTGTCAAGCAGACACTTTACCCCATGCCTGTAGAGGCTAAGCCAGACTGATTTATTTGCAAGTGTATTTGTAGCTGCAAAACACTTGAAGATGGTCAGAAAATTACAGGTGTGAATTACACCATGGCACAGTATTTTTTGGAGGTAGCCATGGGTTTCTCTCCAGTATGTATGTTGATAGTTGTGGTTTGTTATAAATAACTGATTTTAAAAAATTGTTTTCATATTGCAAGCTAAGCAGATTTTAGATTAGGCCTATGTGAGAAACATTTCATATTAGCAATATTCTCCTTTTACACTAGAATATAGATAAGCAGATCCATTAACCATAACATGAAAGGCCAGATGACTGCAAGACAGAACTTACATTCTGTCAAGCCTTATTCCTTGTGAAATCAGCTTTTCTGTTTTCAAAAACAATAGGAGATAGCAGTGTCGTTCATGATTAGTCATACTGATGCAACATATGATGGAATTATTTTCCAACTGCAGAGTGAATGTCATCACAGCTTCAGGAGAGCTATCCTGGTCCACAGAAAAGGAAAAGAGGGAAGGAATGAGGGGGGAAAGAGGTGAATCTGACAGATCTGTTACAGAACAGATTTGAAGTTCTGAAGATTTGATTAATGCTTGTAAAAGGTAAACAAATGAAAAATCAGATGCATCTCACTTAGGCTTTATTATGGACAATCACTAAGGGAGTGATTATGTGGTAAATTAGAATCCCACTCCTGTGTCTTGGACAGAGAAGCATTTTCCCAGTTACATACCATTTTTGTTAGTCAATTCTATGAACTTATCTAAGCAACAAAACCAAGTTAGTGAGAGGAAAGAGATGACTCCTATCAGAGTAACCCAGTTATCTTTCAATAAATTAAAAGTAAAAAAACTACCTGGTATTGCAATAGTTACAATAGGATATACTACTTCTAGGAGTCCTTTGAGATAAAAGTAGATATTTAATTTACTTGTTTTCATTTTGAAGATTCAAAACATTATATATAGATTAAAGTCTATACTTTAAAAAAAATAAATTCATGTGACAAACAAGGAATGGTGCTTCCAATGGCCTCACCTATTTGCTTTGCTTCCCATATACTTACAGGTTGTAAATAATACTCCAGAAAGGAAGCAAAGAGCTATTTACCTTTTTTCTTTTCTCAATGTAAAATCACCATGATAATGTCTAAACAAAAAACTCAGATACTTTCTGAGCATGATGCAACTGCCTTTTACTCACTGACCCATTTAGAGTTTAAATGACTATATAACCATGTGCAAGGCACCCTAGGAATGACTGGAAGAGAAGCAGTTGGGAAGACGTTCTTGCAGTCTATATTTGTAAAATCTGTCCAGCTTTCTTGGGTAACAAGCATTAAAAATATTACAATTTAGACATGAATACTACCAATACTGTTAGCATTGTTTTTGTGATTCATGAGTGATAGGCCCCAAAGGAAATGAATGATTTCTTCTTGGAAAAATTCAGAAATTAGCATTCAGTCAAATTCAGAAGCAGAAACTAGCAGACATAAGGCCTCTGCTTGGTCCTGTTCACATATGTGCTGCAGTGACTTGTGAATGAAATCATTGTTCTGCTAAAGTCCAAGTTGCAGCAGGATCATGATTTCTTCATATTCATGGTCTTAGATCATGGACAGTGCATCTCCAACACTGCAATATAAAGGACTAAAAAAATGAACTGCACTTCTTGCTGCAGGAGTTGAGAACCAGGTTTGAGGATGAGGCTCAGCAACTCCTTTCATCAATGACACTGCTGGGAGAAAGGAGTCATTATTTTAACTCAACTAGAACTTTTTGTTTCTTTTATTTGCTTCAGTGCTATGAGGATTTGAATTTAGAAGATTAAAAATACATACACGTTCTCTTCCTTCAGAAACTTCGAAGTGGAAATCAGTTCAAGATCACAAAATCAAGTTTTTATTTCTCAGAAACAACATCTTGTTGTTATTCCTGAAATGCAAGTCATATCTTCTGCAGGCTATTTCAAAAGTAAAGCAAATATGTCTTTCATGCTTTCTTTAGAAGCCCAATCATACAGCTGGCAGAAAATAGAAGCAATTGGAATGCATAAGCAATTTAGAGGCACTTGTGTAGTCTCAGTAATTACCTATTCACAGAGACAGGATTGGTTAGAAAGGGCTATGGATATTTTTCTATTTAAAACTTTAAAGATTTTCTTGAGATGTGTTAAACACAGGATAAATATCATATCTCTTCTGTCAAAATCATATCATACCAAGATAAAGGACAGAATATGGTCAAGCAACAGATAATATTTTCTATGCAGTAGTTGGAGCAGATGAACAACTCTGAGCTAAATTTTGTCCACTCATATTTATACAAATCTTGCTTACTCAGTGAACTTCCTTCCACAAGGCAAAGTGATGTCAGAAATCAACCCTGTCAGTGTTCCTCAGAATAGCATTTCTTGAAGAGGTTTTAGAAGTCAGCAGTGTTGAGAAGCTGCATTTGAACACTGTGTCCTCTACGTTTTCTGTGTGTTTGGGGTTTTTTTATTCAGATTCCATACTATTTAAATACATGTTCAGTTCTTCACTCTTTCATTGGGCATCCCAATTAGCTTGGGAAAGTCAGATGAATTTGAGAGCCTCATGTTCCCAGAGAGCAGGGATAAGCTTTAGGGGATTAAGAAGTATGTGGCAGGGCATGGCACTTGGCTGCACAAGTCCTAGATCACTTTGGCCAAAATTAATAAATTCCAGTGCTTAAAGAAAAAGAATGTGTATGATAGACAGCATCAGGCTACTTTACTGACAGCGGTAGCCTAGCTGTGGAAATGCTGGCCTTCCTGGCTGCCAGCTTTTTGATCAGTTTTGCCTCTAAGGAATTTTGTCCTCAGGGTGACACCTCATGTGAACTCTTAATGAAGGACATATGGCTTGCAGAATCAGGTTGTAAGCACACAGGACCAGCTGGCACACCTGAGAACAGAGATGAAACTAGTTTGAGATTTTGATAGTCACAGATGTCATGTCAGGGCATGACCTCCTCTCAGGCTGCTGAATCCAACACAAACTGGATAAAACAACACCTTTACCAGAGTTTCCTATTCATGAACTTGGTATATTGATATAACTAGATACATGAAAAGGGGGAGAGGAGAGGAGAGGAGAGGAGAGGAGAGGAGAAATGATGCTAAAGTTGGAAATACTTTCTATGTATTTGGTGACAGCAGCTTTTATTCAGTTTTTCAGCTCTGTAGGCAAAATTGGTGGCAGTGGCAATGTGGCCAGCCAA
>NW_008684077.1:397-8324 GCF_000695815.1 Acanthisitta chloris | reverse complement strand
GGAGAGAAGAGGAGAGGAGAGGAGAGGAGAAATGATGCTAAAGTTGGAAATACTTTCTATGTATTTGGTGACAGCAGCTTTTATTCAGTTTTTCAGCTCTGTAGGCAAAATTGGTGGCAGTGGCAATGTGGCCAGCAAATGGGGAAATGGAAAGCTGACAGGAGATGACTGAAGAAAACCATGAGAAATTTATGCAGACCAATTCATGCATGGAAGGCCAAAGGGCTGTGAGGCAAGCAGGGGAATTTGGGTGGGCTCTTTTTTGGTGAGGAATACTGAATAATGCCAACATGACTCTAGAAGACTTTGAGATACAGTAGGGCACCGGTGCTTTGCCTCCAACTACCCTTATCCTCTCCCACCACCTCCTAAACTTAGACTACCTCCTCTTGCTTTAGTTGCCCTGAACTGTGAGTCTCCCCACCTCTCCCATAACCCACGATCTCTATCTTCTCCTTAACAATTACTTAGATACTTTCCATTTTTTCAAGGAAAGAGGCAACATCCACTCCTCTCCACACATGGTGGTGCAGAGGGGTTAAGAAAGATGAACTTTAGACCTAGGAGACAGGACTGGAGTGGGAAACCACTGGAGATATTAGAAATCAGTGGATAGGCATGGACAGTGATTGCTTCTGCAAGGGGCCATTTGGTATAGCAGTTGCAATTGCCATTCCAGACAAATACTCCAGAAAAATACTCACAGATTTTCTGCATTGCAAACTCTGTCTTCCAAACTTTAATCTCTCTGTGCCTCAGTTCAAATGAGGTAAAAGTGTCTTATCTACTCATCTAAAAAAGGTGCTGTATAAAGCCAATTAACATGTAGATTTTGTGAGGAACTCAGATAAGTATCGATGAGCACAAGGCAAAAGTCCACAAGGAAATTAAGTTACAAAAGCAGAATCTGAAGAGGTAACAAATGCTCCACTGGGACACACACTGAACAGCAATGAGCAAACAAATTAGAGAATAGTTTCTCATTTGGTAAACACTAATTGCTATGTACCTAAAACGTGGCAGAAGTCCAAGTAGAAGCAAATGCATATATATGATCAGGTACTCACAGGGCAAAACTCTGTGCTTGAGACTGAGGGAGGAAATTAAGTAAGCACACGCCACCTCCTGGCATTTCTTACACAGAGCTCTGTGACTTATTTATGTTTTGCTCACATGCAACTGTGCAGAAAAATGCAAATCTGATGTATGTGCCAAATAATTATGACTGGAGAAAATAGAAAAAAAGTTACATCTAAATTGTTATTTTCAAAATGCAGTCTTCTGGGGGTTTTGCTCCATGTAGCATTATTTCAAAATTTATCAAAAAAGACAGAATATGTTAAAGCATTATAAACCAGCTGAATAAAAACTTCTTCACTCACCTGCAGTTGGGGCAGGGGGGAATTTATTTAATAAAATATACAAAATTATGTCAGTTGCTCCAAGACATTTGTTAGCTATCTCTAACCCCTAGTATTCCTGACAAAGATCAGGTACCAGCAGAGGAGCAGTGGGATTCCTGTGCCTTACAGTCTATTCCTAGAACAGGAGATAGGATGCTGTGGTGAGCATAGATGACCCTGCACATTCCAACCAAGAAGAATTCCCAGGTTCTGCTCTCCCAGTGCCACTCCATGTTTCCTGATGTCACTAACTCCTCCTTACAGTCCTGGTGTCCTCCTTGTATCCTCAGGCTTTTGCCCCTAGGTCTTCTTGAAAAACAGATACTGGAAGAAGTTCTTTACTGTGCGAGTCACTGAGCACTGGGAGAGGTTGTCCAGACAGGTGGTGGATTCTCCCTCACTGGAGATATTCAAGAACTGTCTGGACACAGTCCTGTGCCATGTGCTCTAGGGTGACCCTGCTTGAGGGAGGTTGGATCAGATGACCCACTGTGGTCCCTTCCAACCTGATCCCTTCTGTGATTCTGTGATACTACTTCCTGTAACAGGGTAAAGAAAACAGAGAAATTTTTTTCTGCATAGAAAGGGATTAATATTCTACTTAGCTGTGATACTCTAAAATCGTTAATATTTTACCTCCCTACCGTAATTTTCTGTCCATTTTCCCAAAACATATTCCTCCTTAATTTTTTTGCCTATTTTATGTATTTGCTTGGAAGTATTTTTAACATGCTAAACCAGTAGGCCAACTGGCATTAAGACAGCACAACTCAATTAATTTCAGATTCATCCTGCCAGTTCACACAAGCTGAGGATCTGGCCCACTGTGATAGGAAATTAAGTCTTTTTTTTTTCTCAGTAGAGGCTGTCACCCACAGGCCATTTAGAAACTTATTTAGTTATTTTCATGGATGTGACATATCTTTCTCCAGAAGGTATTAACAGGAAAAACATACATAATTTTTTTTAATGTGAACAGTGGAACCAGTGAAAACTGATTTCCATGGCTCTGCATCCCGCATAGCTGCACATCCATTGTAATAATCCAAATTCCTCTCTAATTTTCATCATGATCTCATCCTCTGATGCTTTTAGTAGCCTTCCCACACTCCCTTACTGCCATCTGGGAAGAAAGAAGCACACGTCAGGCCTGGCTTGGTGTAGTATCTGGGCTGTCTGCTGTTGTGTCTGTAGCTCATATGTACAGCATGGCCAGGCCAAGCAACATAAAAAAATGTTGAGTTCATGTGAGGTTTTTCTCCCTTGGTGAGGTCACTAATTCTGTTCACTTTTGCCAAACCTTTTACAGATTTTAACAAAACCTCCAGAGCCGTGTCACCTGCAAGACTTCTATTTGTGTCTACCTGTGGCTGAAATTGGTCTGTTGGTTCCCAGGGTATTAGAGACTGACGAGTGTGATTGCCAAGGCCTTAGAAACCAAGGAAAAAGAAACAAAAATAAATTTCATGGGACATAATGTATGTTATTTGTTACCAGTATTTTAAACAACAGAGAATAAATATTCTTTGCAGCAAAAGCAAAAATTCTTGGAGCACATTCATTCTTTTCTAGAGGGTTTTAATTGATTCTAAAAAAAAATAAATCTAGCCAACACTGAAATTGGAAGAGAATAATTAGATTCTATTTTTGGATGTTATGGCAATTAAAAATTTTGACACTACTCTCCTATTTTATAGCAGAGCAAAGAGAATGCTTCATGTGAAGATAAACAGAATGTGCCAAGGTACATCAGCATATACAGAATATGCTGCTGAGGTACATCAGCAGCTCAGCGGAATGGAGTGGGAACTTGACTAATACAGAAAGTCATTGATTTGGAGCATGAAAAGCTTCAGTGTGTTCAGCTGTGACCTGTGCACATGGTTAGCTCTCCTTGCACGCAACACTTCAGGAAATCTGAGTTTCACACACGATTTGTAAGGAAACCCACACCACTCACTCTGGATTGGTGAAAGCTCTGTATTTCATTTCCCTTTGGTCCCTGTTGGACAAGTAAGTTAAATTTTAGTAACACAGACCTCATTTTAATATGGTATTATAACCCTACTTAATGTATAGAAACACTACCCATTCTAAAAATAAATTCTATCAAAATTGCTCCAATCTGCCAGAAAAATCATAACTATAGACACTCCTGATGCCAGAGAAAAGTATGGAAAGCATGTAATCCCATGGAATAAGAATGCTTCCTCTGTTTGAATAATGTTGCAAAGTACCTTTAAGATGATTAATGACTGGGAATAAATCACCTGTGAATAATAAACTATTATTTGTTATCACACATACATGTGTGTAGATAGACACCATATGAGAACTTTTCTTGCACACTTGAGCATTCTGTAATACTGACATCCATAATTTTGATGTGGACTTTATTCTCCAAATACATACAGCCATAGGATTGAAAAGTATTTGGGGATATTGGTTGCAATTTTAAGATTCTTGTTCTGAGACATCTGCAAGACACTAACTTTTCTCACTGTGGCTGCTCAGCACTTTGTGGGAATTTCTAAAAAAATGTAGTCGTTCCAATCTATTTTTGCTGACCTTCTGACAGCTGTCTTCCTAGTGAGGCAGAGCTGTCACTGAGAACTCTGGCTCGAGAAGAGACTTGGAATAAAAAGATATCAACCAGGAACTATTGGATGATTTGGGGGGGGTGGAATTGGCATGAACTGTCTGCTCTGCTTTTCACGGCTGGTTAGTATCGTCAGTTTGCATCCACCATGCCTCCTGCCAAAATGAACAGTGACAAAGGAAAAGTCCTAACACAGGCCCCGAGGATCTGATCTCTGCAGTCTAACAGTGCTCAGTAGAAAAATCTTCTATCATCAACTACATTTGCATGGTCATAAAATATTGTAAATACCACCCATTTATAGAAGCAACCATAAAAATACAAGGCTGGAAAAATATGCCAATGCATATATATTAACAAAATTATTATTTTCTGGACAACTGATCATATAGATAAAACACATTTCAGTAAAATGCTTATGAATGGTTTTCTTTACTGGTGGATTAGCAAACCATGGGTAATTGTTATGAAAACTCCTGTTTTCTCACGGTTGAAAGCTGAAATTAATGCTATAATGGATCATAATTGCTCAGCAATTGGATTATTAATGCTCACCAATCTAGCCTTTACTCATTTCTGTTGGTGAGTACTGTACATTTCCTTATCTCTTTTTCTCTATCTACATTTTAAACTTAACCACATCTTTCTCATATGGGTATAAAAGTAATTTTAATTTTCTGCCAGTCCTCAGGGAATTGCTCGTGGGGTACATTAATTCCTTTGGGATTTTTTACTTTTTCTTTAAAACTCCTTGGAAAGCTTATTCTCTTAGACCATCTAAGGCTAACTAATCATTCCCTTTTGAGCCTCCAAAGCATTTCAAGCTAAGGTACTTTTGCTGCTTGCTGCAGCCACTGAGCATTTGACTGTACTTTTAGGTGAATTCATAATCCAATTAGAAAACATAGAACTGCTGCTGCCAAATTACTAATGCAATTCACATTTTATTATTGGCTGTAGAACAGGATGTTTCTATCTCACACTTTAGATACTACTACTGTGAAAGCTTTCAAAGCTCTGCCTATGGAATGATCACAGAATGGGTCAGGTTGGAAGGGACCATGGTGGGTCATTTGGTCCAACCTCCCTACTCAAGCAGGGTCATTCTGGAGCACACGGCCCAGGACTGTGTCCAGAGGGTTCTTGAATGTCTCCAGTGAGGGAGAATCCACAACCTCTCTGGACAATCTGTTCCAGTGCACAGTCACTCGCACAGTAAAGAAGTTCTTCCTGTGCACCAGTTTCTGCCCATTGCCTCTTGTCCTGTTGCTTGGCACCACTGAGCAGAGCCTGGCTCCATCCTCCTGACACCCTCCCTTCAGATACTTAGTGACATCAGTGAGGTTGCCTTTCACTCATCACTTCTCAAGGTTGAACAGGCCCAGCCCCTCAGCCTGCCCTCATAAGAGAGATGCTCCAATCCCTTAAATATCTCTGTTGCCAGATCATCCAAAGTGATGATCATAACTTTTTAAAGAAATGTAAAAGCAGGTCACTTGGACCATGGAGTTTTGTGTATGTGTGGATCAACATGTGCATGAAGTGTTGCTCCAGATTTAAGATATGTTCAAGCAAAACTGACCTGTCCACTTCGATGGGCTTGGGATGAGGGGTTAAAAAAGCAGAGAGTTTGACTGCAAATTAGCCATGCAGCAATATCATATGCATGCTATTCCACTTTTACTGAATCTTACTGGGTATTTTGATTATCACCCTAGGTGTGGTCAAAGGATCAGGTCCATCTTTAATTGACAGTAAATGAAACACTGGTGTTGGACAGAAGAGTGGCTGGATACTCTTCTGATGTCCTCACCAAAATGAAAAATTATTGTGTTTCACAACTAATTTTGCTACCCATTATATAACACATAAGGAAGCTCAAAGAGATCAACACATACATATTCACAGACTACAGCTGTTTCCTCTGTTTTGAAACTGGATTAGGAAAACAGTTGTTTTAAACAATAGCACTACAATTATGCTAAGGGCTTTATTGACTTTTATTGAATGTTAGGTACCACGTGGTACATGCCATAATGCCATAAAACAGGCCTGCTTTAAAGCATATTAGGTCTCTTCAAACAAACCTCAACCCCAACACTGTATTTATTCTGAACACCAACCTGGCTTGCTGCTTGTCTTGTTCCAACAATTAGTAAGAACTAGTAGCTGATCTATTTGCCAGCATTTTGCTGAAACAATACAGCATGACGAGTACATTGGAGCCTGCACGTCCTTGTGCATAGCTAACAGAAAACTGAGACAAATAGCTGGAACGGATTGCTGCAATAAAGAGAGCAGACTGCCTATTGCTGATGGTTGGAAAAATGGTCTTTGAACTAAAGCTGCATCTGATAACTCATTTGTATTTTTGGCTGATGAAAAATTTATTAAAACTTTCTTTCAGGTTCCAGAAAAGAACGAGGAGGATTATTATCACTGACTGTTCTTAAAGGACAAAGGACAAATGTTGCTCTATGGAATATCTCAGTGCTGACTGTTGTTGGCAGAAACATTAATGAATTGCATGCTAATCCCAACAGGTTCTGCTTTGCAGGCAGTGACTCAATATGCATATCTGTGGAAGAATGACTGTTCACTGTGCGTCACTACTTTCATTATGTTTGGCCCCAAGAGTTCGAAACCATAAGCTGTATTTCAGAAATCATAAAAACAAACCAGAAGGACTTTACTTTACTCCTTTAACTCCCTCAGTTGCACCCACATCTGATAGTCTGGTCAATTTTTGTGAATGAACATGTTTTGGATACTGCTGAAAACAGCGAGACATGTAGACATCTCACCTCCTCAGTTTCACATTTTTAGGGATTATGTTCAAGGAACACAAGTGAGAAACACTGATCTTGTTTCTATTATTGGTGAAAGGAAGGAAAAATAGATTAAAAAAGCTTAAGGAAATGAAATGCTAGTTTTTACCAGATGCAACATAAGCACAGCTGACGTCAGTTAAAGATATAAACTCAAATGTGGAGAACACGTTTGACTCATCCACCTAACCTGATTGACATGTCTTTATTCAGAAGGAATTGCTACAACAGAAAGGGGGCTGGTAGGGGCTAAAGGATCCCAGAATCATAGAACGCTAAGGGGTTGGAATGGACTTTAAAGAGCATCTAGTCCCAACCCTCCCTGCCCTGGGCAGGGACACTTCCCACTAGACCAGGTTGCTTTGAACACTGCCAGTGTTGGGGCATCCACAATCCCCCTGGGTGACCTGTTCCAGTGTCTTACCACTCTCACAGTAAAAAATCTCTTCCTCATATCTAATCTAAATTTCCCCTCTTTCAGTTTATACACATTAGTCCTTGTCCTGTTACTACAGTTCCTACCAAAGAGTCCCTCTCCAGCTTCCCTGTAGCCCCTTCAGATATGGGAAGGCTGCTATGAAGTCTCCACACAACCATCTCTTCTCCAGGCTGAATAGCCCGAACTTTCTCAGCCTGTCTCCATAGGGGAGGTGCTCCAATCTCCAACTTTGTGGCCTCTGGACTCGCTCCAGCAGTTCCATGTCCTGCTTATGTTGCGGACACCAGAACTGCACACGGTATTCCAGGTGGGATCTCACGAGAGCAGAGTAGAGGGTAGATGGGGAGAATCACTTCCTTTGACCTGCTGCCCACACTCCTTTTGAAGCAGCCCAGGATTCCATTGGCTTCCTGGGCTGTGAGTGCACACTGCAGCTCATGGTGAGTTTTCATACGCTCCATCCATGGGCAGAGACCAGCGGAATGGAGTTCAGTTAGACAAAGCACCACATCGCTTCATCTTAGGAAGCTTCTTTTGTTCTGGTGAAGGGACTGGAGCACAAGTGCCATGAGGAGAGGCTGAGGGAGCTGGGGGTGTTCAGCCTGGAGAAGAGGAGGCTCAGGGGAGACCTTCTCACCCTCTGCAACTCCCTGACAGG
>NW_008684077.1:0-204 GCF_000695815.1 Acanthisitta chloris | reverse complement strand
GTGTCACTTAGTGCCATGGTCTAGTAACCACAGTAGGGTTGGACTGGATGATCTTTGAGGTCTCTCCCCGCAGGTTGATTCTATGATCCTATGAGAGCCCAGCGAAACGCGACCCGGAGATGCTGGACAGCGGCCGCACACGATCCCGCAGTGTGCCCAGACGGCCGAGCCGGGGCCAGACCCGCAGCGGCCGCAGGACAGGGC
>NW_008684076.1:6224-16204 GCF_000695815.1 Acanthisitta chloris | reverse complement strand
TTGAAGACAGTTTTATTCCTATGAAACTGTTAGGCTAACAGGTTCTGTAATTTTAGGTTTTGTGCATGATAAAAATCTTGACAGCTTTCCAGTTCTGAAGTTCTTTCAGATTTTAACTTTTTGTAAATGTGGGGTTTAAAATTATTTTCTTTTAGATCCATACTTCCAATGTAATTATTACTCAGAAAAGAAGGTTCCTAAGAAGAAGAAAGAAATTTTTGATATCTTAATAATTCACTGTGCTGTGGTCTGAAATGACACCAGGTTTTTTGTGAAGGCCCATACCCAACAAGTACCCAGGGATTATACATCTAAAAGGAAAGATGTTTATTCAAGGTAAATTTATGAATGTGTTAAAAGACTGTAATCTTTGCAGGTGATCTAGTATGGCAGAAGAATCATTCATTTCTGAAGTGTTAACAATAAAATTTGGTCAAGAACATAGCATATATTGGAGGTACAGTAGTATTAGCAATATATGCTAGTAGATAGCATTAGCAATACTGCATGAGGCTCTGAAATGGACTAGACTAGTTCAGGTGGAAGTGACCTATAATGGCAGTCTGGTCCAACTGCCTGACCAATTCAGGGCAGGCCTAAAGTTAAAGCATAATAAATAAAGCATTATCCAAATGCCTCTCAAACACTGTTAGGCTTGAATCATTGACTACTCCCCAGGGAGCTGAAACTGCCTTCCTGCACACACTGACTACAGATCACACCCAGCATCTAATGTCTACTTTATGGCTGGACTAGATTTTATGGCCTGGCACTTCTAGGAAATGGCAGCTGTGTTCATGGCTCATTTTGCCTAATTTCACTTTCTAACCACTTCTAAATTTCTCTGAAAGACTGAAAAGCTCCACAGAATCAATGATCTTTTACATCTCTGACATACTTATCAAGTTACTTCTAAACCCTTTTTACAGAAACTTAGTAGACTAAACTTTAATCTCTTTTTCTTGTTTTTCCAATTATTTTACTAAGTCTTCAAATTTTTGTTTCAACTCCTTTTGGTATTTCTACTTCATCTGAAAATATAGATGTCAGAAATGGAAAAAATTGTCCTTGCAGAAGTCTGTTTACACAGGTAAATATACTTTTCTCCATTTTCTTGTTACGTCTAGAGTATTGTTGAATCTGTCCACTAGTTTCCAAAGAAATCTCTCACACTACTTATGTTATGTTTCATTTGGACTTGCCTAAATCCCTGTGCCTGCCCCACATGTCCCTGACTCTCTGTCTGGTCCAGCTCATTGTTCACAGAAAACACACAGTACTCACAAACTCCCCTCGCAGCACCCCATGCTCCTGGGTCCCCCTGGGCACAACAGCACAGACCCATCCGAGACCCCTGCCCTGATCCAAGGTCCCTGACTCGTTGGCTAGTCCAGCTTGACCAGCTGGTGATGGCACACGTGCACCCCACACATACTGATTTTGAGGAGAACACAGACACTTGCACCCCAGCAGATGCTGGCCCCAGGCACACAGGCTATGAGTGGTCAATCACTTCACCATTCAAAATTAAATTTTATTTAATCTAAAAATTTTATTAAAAGAAGTAATGCAGTATCTCTACTGCAGTTGGGAATGCCTTTCTTAAAATGCTTTAACCGTCTCCTATTTCACATTCTGTGCATATGCTTATGTAAAAAAAAAGTCAGTGTTGAAGAACTTGCTAGTAGAAAAAATTCTAATTAAACATATTTATAATAAATTACTGGAAAAATTATTTTCATCTTCATTTCATGGGAGCCACCCTATACAACATAGGGCAGAAAGAAAAAGAGAAGAAAAAGTAGTCAGATCCTGCAAACCCACTAAAGAACAGAAGGGAAAAACCAAGCCCTGATAAAGATACAAGCCTTCACTCATGCTTTGGTTTTCCAGATTCGCGGCAGTCATTCAGAAGACAAATTTTCCTTTGCAAATATGGCTAATGAGAACAGCTTGGGCTGCTTTTTGTCACACTAGCACTGCACGGTCTTCATCCTTACACCTGAATGTATCTTACCTCCTAAATAGGATAGCAAGCTGCCTATTGTAATTGGTTTTGAGTCATTTCTAGCTTCTAAACTGGATGTGAGAATTTTCTAGAACAGTTTCTGGTGCCCTAAAATTGCCTGTGAAGATTTTAACATTATGACAGAATGGCATGTTGAGTTTAAGTAACTGAATACTTAAGACTGCTTAAGTCACTGCTTAAGACATAGTATAGCCTAAGTACTGTTGAAAGTCCCAACACCATCTCAATAAGATAATGGGTGGAGTGTAAGAGCCAACACCTGATAATCTTTGGACATTTCCTCCAAATTTTAGCTATCAAAACCCTGCTGCCATGAGCTAGCATCCTCACAGAGCACAAGTCTGAGAGGAATTGGCCATGCTGGAAACAAGCAAGAAATTGCCATTACTCCTAGGGATAAACTCTGTCATCAGGGCTGACCTTGTTACCTTGTTGTAGTCAGGGGCTGGGCTAGATATGTCCTGAGGTTTCTTCCAGCCTGAATTACCTGCCCTGTGTGTGATGCTGTGGTATGTTGGTCCCAAAGCTCATTATAGCTCATTTTCTTGAGACTCTGAGCATAAGGCACCATGGCTGCAATGTGGCTGCCATTCTAAAACCTCCACAGCAGTGCTTAGGTTTCAAAACATATTTATTTTACTTCTTTACTTCCTTCCTTGTTTTACAGCTATTCAAGACATTGGTTCTGCTTCTGCTAATATAGACTATTCTGACAGTAATGTAACTGAGTTAGTCTACCTTATTTTTTTAATATGTTACTAAAAAAAAATCTCAAAACCAAAACCAAAAATCCTGGCTGAACTTCTAGGACATACTCTATTTCTACTGCTATGTAATGCATTTCAATAAAGAGAAAGCAACACTAAAGTGTTTTGGTTTTGTTTTTTGTTAGATAGTCTTCAAATATTTTCCTTTAATAATTTTCTGTATATCTACAGCTAAGTTTATAGTTGCATAAATCTAATTAGTCATGGACACTTACCAGCCAATGATTTCCACTTCACTTGCTCTGAATAAGTATCTACCCTATATAATTTTTATGGGGTTTAGTGTATTATAAGTGATTTTTATTGTTGACAAGATCTAAGTTTTCTGCAAAGAAGAATAAGTAAACCATAACTTTCAAAGATGTGATTCAACCAATTTCCCCTGAGAGCCAGATTTTTCATTTTATAACCCAATATTTACTTATGGATTCATTATTTAAATGGTTAAATATTACATTTCTACATTCATGTTCTGTACTTAGCTCTTTGCCTCAGTTCCAAAATCAGACAAAATCGCTTTACACCTCCCAGAGTAGGAAGGGGAAGTGATTTTAATGGGAAAATAAAACTTCTGCTAAAGTGTCTAGCTCAATTTAAATTCTCAAATAATGCCTATGTCACAGTTTTCCAGCTCTGTATGAGAGAAACTCACTGCAAAAGTCAGTACATAGATTAAATGAATGTCTTCTGAACTGGAGTTTAAATAGCAAATTAAATTACATTGCGTTAAGTTACAGCACATCTGTTGTGCAAGTGGCTGAAGAAAAGGAAGCTCATTTATTATGGCTAGGCAGACATTTCTTCAAGTAAAAATATGGATGGAACTTGCTCTCCCCAACTGCTATAAAAAACATACGGTGTATGTTTCTTGTATTTTCTCTAGGTGTTTGGGGGAAAGAGGTTTGATTTGGTTTGAGGTGGGGTTTTTTGCTAGAAACAATAAAAGAAATTTGTAAAAGTTGTAAAAATGTCAAAATGTTACTGGCTGTGTTATAGATGTCTTAGGAAGTGAGTCTTTATTTACTCACATAAAAGGAACTTAGTGAAAATGTGGAAACACAGCACTGCATCATGCATCAGCTTGCTATGATAACATTTCAGAATACAGATTTCACTGTATATATGAAAATAAGTAACATTATGAGTTTCCAGTTGTTTTAAATGCTTTACATAAGAAATGTTCAAGTTGAAACAATTGTAATAAATATAATTTCTGCATTTCTGAAGATGTAGGTTTTTTTAACTTTTCCATACATACAACAAGTATTTCAGCATAAAATGAGCCCTTTCCACTTTTTATGTTACTTAAAGCTATAAGGATGCTGAGAATACAAAGTACTTTTAGATTCCAGAATTAGAAAGAGATTATACTGAGGAAATGTGGGAGATCAATTGAATATATTCTGGATGTGATTGCACACAGTAAAACATATAGTTTGGTGGTACACAGCAGTTATTCCGTAGAATTCATTATAGAACACCAAGTAAGTATAGCAGTAGTGATAGTAGTTGTATAATATTCCAGATATTTATGGGGCTATCTGGTTTTGCTGCTGTTTATACAAACCTTATACATTTTGCAAACTGGAAGCCTGCAGCTGTGTGAGATTAAAGATGTTTATTCTACTCCAAAGCCACTTTTTTTGTGACTCTCTGGTCTATGAAAAAGACCAAATGTTCAGATATATAAAGCTACTAAAAGCAAAATATTAATGCTAAGGGAAAGAAAATGCTACAAGGTTAAGGAAGGGGATTATTGTAGGTAACGGTCCCTGAACATTACCTTGAACATATACATTGCAAATCACTTAATATTACTTTTATGTAAATCAAAACAAGCTCATAAAAATCCTAAACTAGAGACTACTTGAAGCATTTGACTGTGATGGTTTCCTGAAAAAATTTTGATTACAATAAAACATCTCCATTTACCCTTTCTAAATATCTCACATATGAAACTACCACACAGGAACCTTTTTATTTTTGAACGATGAATCATGAAGAAACAAATCTATTCTGTTTGATTTATTTTCATTCCTCATGAATAGAAATGCATTAATTCAAGATCTGCCGGTCAAAACTGACATACAAAGTTCATTGATATTTTGGCTTAATTCTCACAAACTGAAGACATGAGTGGCACAGTCCAAACATTGGATTTCTTGTCTGCTCACTAAGAAATATTACAGTATTTGATACAACCAGAACTTTTCACATTTAAACACCTTACTGATCTCTCATAAATTCCTCTAGAAAAGCATAATGACAATGGAACAGAATACAGCTGAAATACTTTCAACTAACATTGCACAGAACTGTTTCAAGAAAGCCTTTGTAAACTCTCAAACAGTGGGAAATTTGTAGGGACAATTCTAGTCTAACTTAGTTTCTGCAGAGCTTTTAGTATTTGGGGTTTTTTTCTTTTAGATGACTTGCAGTTTACACATTAGGAAAAAACCCAAATCTATCAAAGTTCTTTTAGATGCCCACAAAGGCTTTCTTGTGAATTAGAAGCTGGAAGTGTTGAAGCTGTTGTTTTGAGAAAATGAGAAGTAAGGATCATGTCTATGTCATGGTGGTTTTGAGGGATTTTTTTAGGATATTTCTGCAGTTGTAGAAGTCTGTTTAGAATAGTTCTAACACTCAACAGAAACTCAGCTTCTGTTCCGTTATTGTTACATTCTTTAGATATAAATATCATAATCTCTTGGCTAGTCTAAAAAGTCATATTTCATAGCTTCATAGAAGAAATGCAGACAATTCATGCAAGAAAACACCTGAAGAGAAACAGAAATTAAGTTTTCCAATGTGGTACCTGCCTTGCTCTGACTGTATGATTTCTGCTGTATGATCTCACTGCAGTTTTGTTTATTATCTTTCCTACAATCATTTATTTGCAAGATCAGATGTTCTTCACCTTAGCCACATGGCATTGGAGCACAACATGGCTGAAGATTTTTCCTCCTTGTGCCTCTCTACCATGTCATTAGTTTACTCCCTAAAAAGAGAAAGTGGATTTGAACAGTCTGTCATCCAAGCATAATACCCAGCTGTATGTTGGCTTCTCAGGTTTGAATAGCCACTACTGCAGAAACTTAGGTTAATTAGTTTTAGAATTTAACCATTTGCGTGGGATTTGTAGATGGATTTCAGGTAGATGGAGTAAGGTGGCAAAATCAAAGATGCATATTTGTTGGAAGTACAAACTTAAAAATTCCAGACTCTGGGCCATACAGCCAGAAGATGGGAAGTCCTTGGAATCCAGTAGAGCTGTCAGTTCTCGGAGCTCCTTTGACTGTTTCCAAACAAAATTTGTTTGGAATCCACTCTTTGGAAAATTTAATCAAACAGGCCCAATGCAATATTATTTATCATTATACTCAGAATACAGTAGTCATTATGGAGAGATTCTTACAATAATGTACCCTTCAGTCAATGTTTAGAAAATCAAAAATGTGATGGAAATCCATACAGAACACTTGTTCACCACTTACCATAACACCCCTACATGAAGACATCAGACTTCAAAGGAAGTAATTTTCTACTAAAAATTAAAATTGATTGCCAGACATTTTGCCACAAGATGTTGTGCCTTGAAAAACATATTGGCTTAACAAATTCAGGAAGAAAAATCCATTGGTATGGGATAAGCATTGGAACAGAAGAGCCGTGGTAGAATTTCTGGTGAAGCAAGTTTCTGAATCAATATTTTTGGAGGCAAAGAAAATATTCTCAGTACTTGCCTCTTTCTACCTATCTTCTTGACTGATTCAGTAGTTGCCAGTGTCTGAGGTGGCATACGTGAGCCAAAGAAGCTTTGGTCTTCAATTCTTAAGGTTGGACTGTTACAGAAAGGACAGCTTTGTTGGGAATAGAGAAGAAAACATTTCTTGGAAATACCAAGATACATGGAACTAAGATTTTTTTTGTAGTAAAAGCAGAGGGAAATCTTAAAATCCATTGAGATCTATTATTACTGCTCAGCTTTACAGAGCTGTTTAAAGCACATTCTTAAATGTCTTGTCAAAAGTCTGGAACAAATATAACCAGCAACTCCAGTTTTCATGATCCATAAGCCTTAGTTCAAGCTGAAATCAATTTACTTACCTCCCAGTGAGAAACTAAGAATGGAATAATTACTGAAATACAAAATTTTGCTGGGACTATAAAATGCATGTGTTTCTAATTATGGGCTAAAATTTCAAAGACTAACCCTATCAGGCGTCAGTCCAAGCTGTGTAATTCTACAGCTGCACCCACATATACTTCATTAAAATAAGACTATATGTTTAAACATAAGAATGTGCTTCATTTGTGTTAGTTAAGCATGAAAACTATTATAATGTAAAATATCAGGTGAATCATCTTTCACGTATGCTAAAATGTTGTTTCAGTTTGGATTTGGTTTTGGGTTTTCTTCTATTCAAATAAATAATTGTGGTTTGGTATTTGTATCAGAACTGTTTTCTTCTGACATAGGTGTTTCCATATATTCCTGTATGATAAAGAATAAAGGAGTTCATGAAATATATTTAAAACAACACACACAAACAGAACCACCAGAAAATTAATTTTTAAATAATGTAAGTCTTCTTTGTAACCTTTGATAAGGATTGTTAGTATAGAGGGTATTACAACAATTCTTCTTGTGACGATGGGGTTCATTTAAAATATAACTGATTTCAGTAACCTTTGCAGTTCTCAGATCAAAATCAATGGTATGTAGTGGATTAGGACGCAGAACCTCTACATGTCCAAGAGAAGAGCTTTCATTATTATTACAAAAAGTAGTAAAAATGACAAATTATTGACCATGCCCCAGAAACCTCTCCAAAAACAAACCAAAAAACCCTCACAATCTCCAAGCCAAACCAAACAACTGAAACAAATTGGCTGGGGTGCTTTGAATTGAACAAACTTTTCAAAAATTATTCTGGATGGTTTTTCAATATGTGAGGGCAATTCTAGCCCATCTCAAAGATAATCCACAAAATACAATAGGACCCTAAATTAGACATAAAAATACATGAGCAGCAATCAAATTAGAAATGGTATATCCACAACAAACCTACTTTATTCATACAGCACATTTGATTAATTATTCAGTTCACAGCACAAATGAAGTGTATTAAACGTTCTTATTTTTTCTTGCTTGGGGAAATGATAAAGAATGTACAGTTAAAAAATAATTAAAGGGAAAGTATAAACACCAGCAAAGCCTAATCAATTTTAAGCAGTGTTCACAGATAAGTGTTGGGGCAATTTTTAAATTAAATCATGTGAAACTTGCTCAAAGGAAATCTTTTTGTGCCCACATCAAAAATAGGACCTATATCCTGTAATGCAGAAACAGTTATAAATCACAGCAGTTAACTTTTTTCTTATTTTCTTACTAGCTCTGCAACTACTATCAGCTGTGACATACTGGCAAACACCTGAGCCATACCAGTGGGGCTGTTGTATTGCTGGTTCTGAAGCCATACACCACGTGCATCTCCTCTTCCAAACCTTCCAAACCAACTATTCCTGAAGTCCTGGTCAGATACAGCAGCCATGTAAGCTGGTTCTTTGAGACACTCTCCTGGGATAAAGCCAAATGGGTCAGAGCTTGGGTTGTTTTGACAACAAAAAATTGACAGGGTAATACTTGTTGCTTTCCAATCTGGTCATTCCTTTGAAACTTTTACAAAGGATTAAACTTTCCTCACTCTAATACCATAGGAGTTGCAGCTAGAAACTGGATGAGAGAGAAAAATCAGGGATCCGATCCTTATAACAGAAGTGAGACCGAAGGAATATTGCCAATTGGTTTTGTGCAGCATTTTACACACTCAGTGCATACAATTTTATATATGACCTCCTCTAAGAATAACAACAACAGAAGAAGTAAAAATGAGTCTGTGTGTTTTACTGGTGTGAAATACTTACCACAAAGATATTTTGTATGTAAACCATTTTAACCTATTAGAATTATTTTGCCCATATAAAGATTTTAAAGAATTTAAAATTAAAGCTTAATACCCCAATAGCATTTCTGTGATGCTTTTATGACAGGACCAAAATGATTTTCCTTTAGCATGCAAAGAATGTTTTGCTTGTTTTAATTTTAGTGGTTTTTAACTTGGACTAGATGAGAGAATATATATATATATAACATGTCTGTCATGTCTAGCAAATAAGGAACAATAGATGGTTTAGGCAAGTTTTTGGAGACGTGTTTGAGCAAATCAAGTGACTAGGAGAGGATGACAACAAACTCTTAATGTTATTGTTTAGAAACTTCCATTTTTCTGTGCTTCTCTCCCCTCAGCAGGAGCACAGTTTTTGAACAAAACTCTTAACTGTTCTCTTGTAGCATGCTTAGTTCACACCCTGAATGGTGAGATGAAGACCAGACACAAATTGCATTCTGGAAATGCACCCCCAGTCACAGGTGAATGTTTCACCCTGGAATCAGAATGGAGCTAATCTGAGATAAAATCTCTGAAATGCATGGACACTGGAGCCTTAGCATCAATTTTTTTCCCCTACAAATGTACTCCAAGGTGAGAACAGCCTTAGAGCAAGTAATGTCCTTGAGGGAAAAATATTGCAAAACTAATAGAATACCTACACTATCTAAATTTGATGCTGAATAGTTATTCTTTTCTGAGGCAGAAGACGGTATCCAGGTATCTTGCCTGCCTTGAAAGGGTTGGGAACCAAAACTTGGTACCTTCAGATAATACAGTGCAACAGGGATTTGAAAATTCTGTTGCATGCCTAACTTAACAGAAATGTGCACCATGTAAGAAGTCAATTAAGTAGAATAACAAAAGGAAGGGCAAGGAAAACCTTCATTCCTTGTTGGACATGGGAGGGAACAGAGTCACCAAAGATGAGGAAAAGGCTGAGGTACTTAACACCTTCTTTGCCTCAGTCTTTAATAGTAGGACAGGTTGTCCTCAGGACAACTGGTCTCTAGAGCTGATAGACAGAGATAGGAAGCCAAAGAGCCCTCTGAAATCTGAGAGGAAATGGTTAATAATCTGCTTAGCCTCTTGGATCCTCACAAATCTATGAGACCAGATGGGATCCATCCCAGGGTGATGAGGGAGCTGTCAGAAGAGTTTGCCAAGCCTCTCTCCATGACTTACCGGCAGTCCTGGCACCCTGGGGAGGCTCCAGAGGTGTGGGAGCTGGTG
>NW_008684076.1:0-6009 GCF_000695815.1 Acanthisitta chloris | reverse complement strand
CTGACAGTCCTGGCTCACTGGGGAGGTCCCAGATGATTGGAAGTTGGTGAATGTCACACCAATCCACAAAAAGGGTTGCAAGGAGGATCTGGAAAATTACAGACCTGTCAGCCTGACCTCATGGCAAAGTCATGGAGCAGATCATCCTAAGTGTGATTACACAGCACCTACAGGGCTGGGACTTGAGCACAAGTGCTATGAAGAGAGGCTAAGGGAGTTGGAATTCTTTGTTCTGGAGAAGAGGAGGCTCGGGGGAGACCTTATCACCCTCTGCAACTACCTGAAAGGAGGTTGTAGTCAGGTGGGGGTTGGTCTCTTCTCCCAGGCAAACTGCAGTAGGACAAGAGGCCATAGACTCAAGCTCTGCCAGGGGAGGTTTAGGTTGGATATTAGGAAGAGATTTTTTATGGAGAGAGTAGTCCGACATTGGAATGGGCTGCCTGGGGAGGTGGTGGATTCACCATCCCTGAAGGTTTTCAAGACGAGACTGGATGTGGCATTCAGTGCCATGGTCTAGTAATGACTGTAGGGTTGGACTCAGTGATCTTTGTGATCTCTTCCAACCAGGCTGATTCTGACAGTTATATTGCTTGTCTAATCTAGCCATGATTAAGTGACTGCATCAGTGGATAAGGGAAGATCTGTAGATGTCACCTACCTAAACATCTGTAAGGCCTTTGATATGCTCCCTCACAACATTCTTAGCTCTCAATTGGAAAGATATGGGTTTGGTGAATGGACTTTTGATAGGTAAGAGACTGGCTGAACAGCCATGTTGAAAGAGTTACAGTCAATGGTTCAATGTCCAATTGGAAACCAATAATGAGTGGTGTTCTTCAAGAGCCTGTATTAGGAACCGTGCTATTTGATGAATGGGATCAAGTACACCCCCAGTAAGCTTGCAAATGACACCAAGCTGAGTGGTACAGCTGACACACCTGAAGGATGGGATGTCATTCAGAGAGACCCAGACAAGCTCAAGAAAGGAACCTATGGAAACCTCATCAGGTTCAATAAGGCCAAGTGCAGGTGCTGCACCTATGTCAGGGTAATCCCCAATACCTGTACAGGCTAGGGGGTGAACAGATCAAGAGCAGCCCTGCCAAGAAGGACTTGAGGGTCTGGTGTGTGAGAGGCTGTACATGAGCCAGCAATATGCCAGACAACTCTTGCATTAAAAGCAGTGTGGGTAGCAGGTTGAGGGAGGGGATTTTTCCCCTCTAATTCATTCTCATGAGACCTCACCTGGAGTACTGCATCCAGGTCTGGGCTCCTCAGTACAAGAAAGACTTGGACTTGGCAGGGAGCAGATCCAGAGTGCTGCCACAAAAATGATCAGAGGGCTGGAACACCTCTCTTTTGAAGAAAGACTGAGAGAGTTGAGGTTTTTCGGCCTGGAAGAGACTGAGGAGATTCTATTGCAGCTCCACTGTACTTAAAGTGGGCTTGTAAGAAAGATGGAGACATTTTTTACGGAGGCCTGTAGTGAGAGGACCAGAGGCAAAGGTTTTAAACAAAAAGAGATTACATTTAGATTCGATGTAAGGAGAGGTTTTTACTAGGAGGATGGTGAGACAGTGGAACAGGTTTCCTTGGAAAGTTGTCGATGAAGCAGCACTGGAAATGTACAAGGTCAGTTGTGGATGAAGTAGCCTGATCTAGTGAAATACATCCCTGCCCATCACAGGACAGTAGGCAAGATGAACTTTGAAGGTACCTTCCATCCCAAAATGTGCTATGTTTCTACTACTATATCTTCATAAACACAGATAAGGCCTGTATCCACGATTAGGTGCAATCTCTCTGACAGCAGAGTATCTCAAACACAGAAGGTATCTGCAATGGACTACATATAGTCTTGATTCTGTAAATGCAGAAGTCTATGAAGCAAAAATTTTTTTCGTGTTTCCGTTTTAATCTGGTTAAGTCCCCTGCCATGAATAACTAGCTCAATAATGCTCCCAGTTATCCAAAGGCCATATATTTCCATGTTTTGTTGTCCCTAAAACATTTCAGACAAATGAGCTTGTCCAGTAATGTATCCTTTCCAGGGAATCATAATTCTCTTAGTACTGTTCACCACTTTATGTGCATTGGCTTGATCTGCAGCTTTGGGAGTCTAATAGGACATACAAGAAAAGCTATAATAAAATGCAAAACATTGTTCAGACACTTTTATGGTTTCTTTTGTTAGCTAAATACCTGCTGAGAATTTAGACTATATGACATTTTAATAACTTAGATGTCCTTATGATCAGAATATATTTCTAACTAATGCAGAAGAATAGGGATCACTTAATAAGTACTTGTCCATCATTGCCTTCAACAATAAGGTCAAATTGAACACTCTGTCCTGCTACTAGTCTCATTCATTATACCAATACTGTGCTTTATTAATTTATAGGCTGGTGTCATAATTTTGATCCTTTGTACATGCTATAATTTTACATGTCAGATTTGACTTCGATAGTGTCTCCTCAATTACTGAGTAACAATAGCATGATTAATTAAATTGTGCTAGTATTATCAGTTACAACATCATCTAGAAGACATGCTGCATTTAAAATGGATTTGTGTTTTGACAATTTTGCATGATCTTGGGTAACTGTTCTGTTAAGAGTTTCTCAATGATGCTTAATTATGCTACCTAAATATGTAATTTTTAAAAGCTTCATTTAACAGAGTCTCAAATCACTTTTTTTCCAATTAAATGCAAGAATAAAACTCAAAAAGCCCAGCAGGAGGAGTGTTTCATATGACCATGTAGTTTGATATTACGGGTGGCTTCACAGAAACATGTTACAACCTTGAACAGAAATATACCTGATATATTTCAGCATTAAAATGTCCTAGTCACACAGTCAAACAAATGAATGGCTCTTGGATATAACAGGCTCCCTGACAAGAGGTTTAATTTCTTTCATCTTTACACTTCTACTCGCTCTTGTTGAATACTTTGAGGATTCTTTTTTCTTTCTTCCCTCTTCCATGACCACCAGAAAACTACACCTTTTTGGGTAATAAAAGTGCAGTGTCTGTCCAGGTAGCCAAATCATCAATGACTCTTTCAGTTAGACAAGATACTGTTTATAGTTCCTCAACTGTCTGCTATAAAGATTTATGATAGCTTTACGAGGTGAAGTGAGGAGAAATGTGAAATAGAAATGCAAATATTTGTAAGGTTTCATCTTGGTTTTTTTTTCTTTGAAATTCCATTTCCCAATGGTGTGAATCCTGGGCCAGCTCTTACAAATTCTAAGACAAACTGATTCAAAGACAACTCAGTGAAAACATTCCTGCAAAGGCTTTGCTAGTAAGTATATAACTGATCACATTAAGCTGTTTACCTGGCACAAGTTCTTTAGTTTTATCTACCATCCCTTTCCATGGCACTGTTCATGCGATTAAAAGCAGCCAAAACAATTGCAGAAGGATTTGAAGAAGACAAGCTTTGCATACATTTTCACTGAAATGTTACACTGTAATTCTCCTGAGCTTTCCAAAGCTGGGTGGTCAAGCTCTTCTGGTGGAAGAAACAATTCAAGCAATGTGTTTCTGCTGCTTTGCATAACATGGATGAATTCAATATTTTAAAATCTTCCTGTGCATTTAAAAATTCAGTCACCTTTGAGCCACATACACCTTCCTTGTTTGTCTACATGTGGACTAAAGTCAAAAGAACATGTTTAGGTGCAGTTTCTATTTTTAATCCCTGTTTGTGTAAATTGGTACAGACCCAGTATTTTACACAAAATGTCAAGCTCTTAACATGCTCATTCTATTTCAAACTATTAAAACCTCTTTTTCTGAAAGTTCATCTTTCCTGGGACTAGCTGAAAGGTTAATTATAAGTAGTCATTACCAGTTTGAAATAGCATCAGATGAGTGGGTGCTATGGTTTTGCTATAGTTTTTACAGAGACAGAGACTAAGACATTCAAGCAATATTTTGCTTTTCCAGATCTTTTTCACCGTAAATACCAGCAGATGTTTAGATCTCAATGCATTATACAGTGTCCTAACCAGATTTCTTTTTTTTTCTATTTTTTTTTTTCTCCTGGCTGTATTGTGTGTTGCTGATGTGTTGTTAAACAGCTTTGCTTCTGTATCATACTTACCTTGACACTGACTTTGTTAATAGCTTGATGATTCACTGTCAAATGCTTGGGATATAAAACAAGAGGCTGGAAGGGCATCAAAGAATTAGGCAGCTATCTTCATTAAAGATGTCTAAATAAAGGGTATAAATTTAATCTGTAAATATTTGACAAGATTAAATATCCCGACTAAAATATATTAATAAGGTTTTCATTAATACTCTCCTGCCAACCACTGCTTAATCCACAACTTGAAACACATGCAGAAACCCAATTTTCTACATTACTCACAGAAATGTATGCTTTTCATTTGCAAATGCTGATAATAGGACTAATGTATGCCACAAACAATGGAGATGTAGATTGAGAATACATAGTTATATTTTATGTCAGAAAAGAATAAGCACAAAGGCAAATGTACCTACTGCTTATAGTTTTGGGTTTGCTGTTTTGGGGTTTTTTTTCTAATTTCTTTGCTGGGCTTAAAGCTTATCCATAGCAAAAGAATGTTGTGCTGCAGTCACAAAAATACCATGGTTACATGAATTCCTTTCCATGCTGATTTGTGATCTGTACATTAGTGTTCATCAAGCCTCCTTCTCCTTGTTGGCTGGCATAAGCAGCTACCCAGGCTTCAGGGAGAGCTAAGTGTGACAGCTTATTCTGTCTGAAATGTACAATTGTGGGACCCCAGTGGAACTGCACTGTCTCTGCTGACTTACTGACAGTACAGAGATCTTTCACACAGTATTGCATTGTATCATATAGAACTGCCCCTTTTGCTGTGTTTATTTCAGGGATCCTGACCTCTAGCTTGCAGTCATACATGCAGCCATGTGGTAGACTAACAGCATGGCAGGATCCTTGGCTCTCATTCTTTGCTTTTCCCTCTGGCTGAAGCATGGCAAGTACTTTTGCCAGCTCACCATTTCCATCCAAATGTTCAAGACTAAGCAGGACCTGAGAACCTCTACTTTGCTGATATAGAGCTGAACCCAGAATAAATACCACACTGAAATCAGTTTGGATCAGGACTGAAGGACATCCTTGAACCTATAGAAGTTTTTGACTGGTCATTCCTGAATAGCCATGACTGTAATCAGGTTTTGCAATTTCATTCTTTCACAAAAAAACATAACCACTAAGCAGTAAGAACTGTGTTAAAAAAATCCCCTTTTGGATATTTTATATAACTTCATAATACCTCTACATAATATTGTCATATATATATATCTATCTTCCTTTTATATGTCCTCATCAGTTCTTCAAGTATAACCTGGCAAAGCTTGTCAATGTTACCAAAGTCGGTGCGGAAGCAGACGCTTTGATAGGAAGAGCCACCCTGCAGCAAGACCTAGTTAGTCTGGAGGAGTGGGCTAATAAAAACCTTCAGAAGCTCAACGAGGACAAGTGCAAGGTGTTTCAAACTGGAAAACATAACCCAAGAGTGCAGAACAGGCTGGATCTACCCAGCCATGGAAAAGATCTGGAGGTCCTGGTGGACTACAATCTTATATGAGTTGACTCTGTGCTGCTGTGGCAAAGAAAGTCAATGGGATGCTGGGCTGCATCAATTAGAGCATCATCAGCAGAGAAAATGAAGCCATTATTCCAAGCTACTCGGGGTTGGTCAGGCCACAGCTGAAATACTGGGTCCCTGCTATACAAAAATATGGGGACAGGCTGGAGAGGGTCCAGAGAAGGACCATAGAGATAATCAAAGGTCAGGGAAGCCTGCCACTTAAGGAAAAGCTGAGAGCTGGGTTTGTTCAGCTTTGAGAAAAGAAGGCTTAGGGGAGACCTTATCACCATGTTCTAACAGTTAAAGGGTAACTGCAAAGATGAGGGAGACTCCCTTTTTACGGGGAGTCATATTGAAAAAACAGGGGATAATAGTGTCCTGGGTTGCAGTG
>NW_008684075.1:49064-49493 GCF_000695815.1 Acanthisitta chloris | reverse complement strand
GAGGCGGGGAAAAGGGAAAAAAAAAAAGGGGCCGGGTTATCAATCCCCTCTGTTAACTCTTCTCCTTGCGGTCTTGCCTCATTCCTCGGGTGTCTCCTGCGAGGAGGGTGGGGAGGACGGTGGCGATGGGATGCTCGGCCGAGGCGGGGGGGAAGAACAGGGTCGCCGAGCTCCTCCAGAGAGAGATTGATGGGAGCTGTGCTGTCTCTGCTGGTGGCAAAAGCGGCCGAGGAGGATTAGTCCTTGCTCGTCGAAAGGTTAAGCTCAAAGCTAACCTTTGTGACTAGGTCCTCGCTGCAAGTCTTCCCATCCCCAGAGCCTTGAGGGTAAATATTTTTGTTCCTCTCCCTGCTCCAGCACCGATTCCTGTTAAAGCTGCCTGAAAATGGCAGATTGTTTCTGTACTTATTTATGGGCTGCCCAGGGAGG
>NW_008684075.1:0-48563 GCF_000695815.1 Acanthisitta chloris | reverse complement strand
TTCCAACCAGGTTGATTCTATGATTCTACTTTCATACTTTCAGCTGTTTATTAGACAAGTACACAAAACCCCAGCCACATGCCAGGACCCTGATATGATTAGCACTATGAACATGAGCTACAGAGATAGTCCCATCCCAAGACCTCATAAATTATGTATAAGACATTCCAGAAAGAAAAGAATGAGGTGAAACAACACCAGTCAGTAGGACAGGCAGGGAACTCAGCACAGTGTTGCACAAAGTACTGAAGACACTGAAATATTTACTATTACATGGAGCCTTTTGCCCAAATCAGCATGAACGGTACCTGGAGACAGGATTATGGGGAACGCGACTGTATAATGATGGGACTTTCAAAACTGCCAAGATGTCTCAAGGACATGCATTCCTTTTATTTTGACAATCCCACCTAAACTAAAAGGTTCAGGGAAGATTGTAAGAACAAGATGAGAATAACTAGACTAAAGACACATAAATCTAATATTCTATTAAATGTACCAAAGTCATGGAGTAATGATGAATCTCTGTCTCCATTATCAATGTATTCAACAGCTACATAATAATTAACCCTACCACCTTCAAAGAGCTTTGACTGGTCTATAAGCCATGAATGTCTTTTACAAACATTGTGTTGACTTGTCCCTGTTATTCTATACCAGCATGTACATCTGCTAATTTAATTCTGTAATGTAGTGCCAGCTAAATTGATTGGTGCAGACAAATTAGGGCCTGCCATGCCCAGACTCTCTGTTATCTTTTTTGCAAGATGACATCATATATGCCTCATTCTTCCCTCAGGTAAAATTCCTCAAGTGTGAATACCATCTGGTGCATGTTATTTGCTGACATAATTATTGACTTGTATTAAAAGCTCTTCAGTTTGAAATAACTGTACCAAATTCAGCATTCTTAGAAAAAGACTCTGATGTAGACTTTAAACTCCCCTGTGATGTATTCACACAGCCTTTCCTCTTACAACCTAATCTTTTCAGGACATTCCTTAGAACTACAATTATCAATGGGTCCTATAGATTCCCTGCAGACTTCCTGCTTCTGATGCATTTGAAATAGATGTTAGTCATGTGGCTTAATGCACTTTATGGGGAAAAAAAAGCACCATGGCTATTAAGATCTCATCACAGTATACAAACATAGGCAGAATGAAAACAGAATACTTTTTCCTTTGAAGTACTATGCATCTACAATTACCTAATAAATTGCAGTCTGTAACAACCCCTCCTCCCTAAACAATTAAAAGACTTCATCAAAATGAATTATTTCTGTATTAAAAAGTATTTAGGTCACTAAATTAAGTGAATGAAGGTTGGGAAAGCCAGAAGACTATCCCTGAAACCTTAACTCACACCTCTTGTGCATGTGCATTGCAATGCTATACTTAATTATGAGCTTGTCTGCAGAACACCAGGCTCTATTTGCAACATTTGAAATTATGTACTGGCAAGCAGTGAGACTGGCTAATTATGCCTCCTTCTGTGCTGGCATTCATTTATTTCTTTACTTTCTTGGATCTCTTTTCTGTTCATCTCTCTGATAGACTTACCCTTAGATAACCACTTTAGTAGTCAAGCAGGTAAAGTTTTTTACCTTAGTGTCACAGAGATTGCTAATTACTCCTTCAAATGTTATTTGTGATTTTTCTCCAAAGGTGACCCAAAAAAACAACTAAAACACACACACACAGAGAAAAAAAAACCTCACCAAAAAAACCTGCACACAAACAAACAAACCAGAAAATAAAAAAAAGTCAAGAAAAAAAAGAAAATTAGAAACAAGGAAACAAAAGTTTCCAGGTTGAAGCAGCAGGGACATAAGGAATCAGGTCAGTCTTCATGATATCATAGAGCTTCCTTCTTACAAAGGATCAGCTCTCAAATTACAAGCTTTACAAAGAGACAGTTGTAGTTGAAAGCAAAAGGAGGCATTAAGTTGCCTGATGCCTTGGAGGGGAAGGATCATGCTGTATTTATAAATAAAGCTTCAGTGTCTCAGTAGACATTCTGGAAAACTGATGATTATTTTTTAATTTGTGACAAAAACTTAGTTTTCACTCTGCTTTTCTTGGAAGAAGGCCTCACCAGCCAAAGAAATTGTTTCCTCTCTACACTAGTTATTACAAAGAATAAACACTTTTGAGAGGCTTATTTTCTATAGAGATGCTTGAGAGACGTGGTCATGAGGTAACGACTCACACCTCTGGTTGGTGAATTTGGTTACTGTCAAACTGTAGTGTTGTTTTAAAAATTTTCCTGCAGAACTGACAAAAAATGAAAGCAGTGGTGTTTGTGATACTATCAGCATGTTAGCAGTGCTACAGTGAACTAAAAGCAGTATTGCCACTTCATGGGAAATTTTAGACCTGAATCAGGCTAAAGCAATAACTATTCAGTTGTTTTTTTCCTGGAACATGAAAATTCAAAGAAACTTTGAGCTAGAAAAACATACTATATCCTAAATGAAGTGTGGTCTCTGAAGCCTTAAGTTTCCCGGTGAAATTGAGTAAAAGAATATTTTGCTTGTCAGTCAATCTCAATATACAAAACTCATATTTTCAAAAGAAGTGGCTAAACCCAGTACTTACTCTCCTGAGTGCTTCAGTCAGAGACTTTCTGACCCTTTTCCATACATTCTGTTTGCAATCACTGGTAGTAGAAACTGCCAATTAGAACTGCCAAGTAGATCCTGTGCTTCTTATTTTCTTCCAGGAGTTGTAATAATAAAAAAAAAAATATTCCTCAAAATTGTGACAACATGGTGTGCTGAGCCATGCTGCAGGGTATAATGGATTTACTTTGAATGGGATAAGAAATTAGAACTAATTTACTGAAAGCAAGCTACATTACAATCCAGTAAAATCAAACATTCGTGACTTTGGAGACATAACTGTGCAGATATTTTTTCCCATAGGCTTAATATGCAGGCAAGCTCATATTGTGAGATTTTTAGTGTGTGGCCTTTGTAACCTACCACGCAGAGCTGCTGTGGGGATTAACTAGTTAAGACTTGTAAAGTGCTTTGAAGATTCTCAGGCATTAAGTTGCATAAGTGCTAAACACTATTATTTAATACTTAAGTATTTTAACCAGGCTTTACAGGACAACTCATGTTCACCTCATTAGTAAGAGACTTTGTGATTTCAATACAGTTGTTGCAAGAGGTAAAGCAAGCAGAACTGGCCACAAGAGAGGGAAATTCCTTTCTTGTTTCACTGTCAGAGAATAAAGTCAGATACAGCTGTAATGGTGCTGCAGAAAAATTAATTAAAAAAAATTATTAAGAATGCAATAGTGAAAATACACACAAAAATATGCAGGGGACCTTAAAGTGCCAGTTCTGTCACTTTTATTTAATCTATGTATTATCTTACCCAAGTAGACCCATAGACCCACTCCAGGAAGTACAATTCCAAAAAACAAATCCATAGAGGGGCCAAATACATCAATTTTATTCACCGAAAATGTGGCTAAGTGATAGTAGGTTACATCGGTAAGTTGTACTTCATACATATTTTAGCTTATTAAGTCAAAATTTTTGGAACAAAGATGAACACAAACTGTTGCCTTGATCAGTCAGATTGAGAACACCATTTTTGGATAGAGTTGCTTGGTTGAGTTTCATTTTGGTATCAGACTTCCTCTCCCTTGTTTTGCAATGTCAGTTTTCAGTAGCAGAAGTAGGTGTGGTAGCAAAGGGGCAAAGCATTTGTTAATAAAATAACAATGCAAAACAGACAATATGATGTGATTTTGTGCCTCTCAGTATGTTGGAGACAGAGGAAGACAAGTGTTTCAGGACTGCTGACACTACACATACTACTTAGGTTAGGATGGCATATTGTCAGACCCTGAGCTGCATCCTAGCACCTTGAAGTCACAAAGACCCCATTTGGCATGCAGGAAAGGAGAATTAGGTTTATTTACCTTACAGGGACTAATAATTATTCAATGGCAGTGTCTTTGCAGGAGAAAGCACTCAGCACCTGTGTTTTGCATCTGCAAAAGTGCTGCAGACATTTCACAAGGACAGACTTTTCAATTACATGCATTTCGTCTCTGTGGCTAAAAATAAAGATTACTTTCCTGTAGTGCTTTGACACTTTGATCTGAATTGAAGTGTAGAATGAAAATTCACTTTGCTGAATGTCTCCAGTATGACCTGAAATTCAGCTTTAGAGATAAGTAAAGGTAAAATAGGGGAAAGTGAAAATGAATAGTGTGCTTGCATAATAAACAGAGATTCTTGTCCTTTCCTGGGTCAAGGAGTTGCAGACCCCTAATGCTCCTAATTCTCTTTGGAAAGCATAAACTTGGCTTTCTGTATTAAGTTAATAACAATCATTGTGTCACAGGAGATCAAATTATTTGTCCCAAAACACACATAAAGTCTGTGTAAAAGCCAGAGTTCACCTTAGCTTTCTAGACACAGCCCCCTGTCCCAGACTGCATTAGCCATTCAATTTAGAAACAGCTTAAAACAGACTAGAACAGTGCAGTGCACATTGTTCAGAGAAAAGATTTGTGTATGGTGGCAAATTTGACTCTGAGCAGTCTGTTAACAGGGTCTTACCAGTCTTTTGACCATCTGTCCCAGGAGATATGGGAAGCTGGAGGTAGTACACTTCATTTGGATTCAGACCCTTAAGATCAAAAGTGTTCTTACAGAGATTCAGGGCTTCCTTGTTCTCAACAGGTTTTATAGGGTTTTCAATCATTTACCTGAAGCTCCACTCACCTCCACAGTTGCTCTCCCATCTCAGTGTCACAGAAAAAGCAAGGAAAGCAACTCAGCTGTAGTGTCCTTTTGTTTTGTCTTTTCAGGAACCTTTTTCTTTTATTTCCTTACTGCCTTCTGGTTTGTTTAAATCATATAATGGCAGCTACTCATTATTCATTTTAGATTCAAATTATGGGTTACTTATGCTGTTGCTCATACCAACAGTAAACTACTTGACCTGCATTAGTATTCTTAATGCACATCTTGGCAGAAGTGAAATTGTGAAATTGAAAGGGCAGACATTTACCAGGTGCATTACAAATCTAGTTAGAATTTAAAAAAAAAAAACAACAAAACACTTGGCTTTTCTGATGCTTGAGTTACCAAGCTTGAAATGTACAATTTCACATACTGTGCAGACCATCACACACTCAGAGTTTGGAAATAGGTGTATGTGGCTTAGTTTTCATGTGATTTTAGGATATTGAACAAGAAACACTTAAACACTGCAATAAATAGAACCCTCAACAAATGTTTTTTGCATGTTGCTTAAAACAAGTCTCTGGTGTACAGGACAGAAAGAAATACAATAAGCAAACACCCCATCAGCCCCTCCATGCAATGGATTGCACAGCACTAAACGGCAGTGCATGTGTCACACTGGCAATAGCCACATGAGGCTACACAGTGGACAGTACTGAAAGATGACATGTCCACAGTCTCCTCATATTCACAGTGGACCAAGATCCATTACAGCAAGACCATGTGCATCTTTCTTATCTTTTTCTTTCTTCAGATGAGTTTAGAATATGCTGACCCAATGCACTGAGCTCTATTTTTTCATCCATCCATCCATTACATGGGGGGATGAGGGGGTGGTGGGGAGGTTAGTTTAATTTAATTCCTTCTAATCACCAAGAAGCAGAAAATAAATGCAATGTGCTCCAGTTAGGTCTTCTTGTCTAAACTGCATCAGAGCTAGAAAAAGAGTCTCGTGTTAGCTGCATGTATAGTGTGAATTTCTGTTCAAAGTAGAGAAAAATGTTCTGTCTTGGCAAGAAAAGCTGTTAACATGGAGTCTGAATTTGAGTTCTCAATATTTTCTAAACTTATTCCCATGGTATTCCTCCTGTATACTCAATCCAGTGAAACGCTGAAAATGTTTCTTCTGCTCCTTTGTATTTAAAAAGAGATTAATGGAAAGGAGGTTTTTTTGGAAGTAGTTCTTAGGGATGGCTCATAGATCTGTTTTATTCCAGGACCTTTTTCTGTTCCTTTACCTTTGCCCATTTATAAGTTAAAGTAACAGAGTAAAATGTCTTATGTGTCATTGCAAATATCAAACTGATTTTATTTCCATTCTTTTCAAGTTTCATTTAGTTTTATGGAGACATATTTGGGAGAAAAAATAATTAAAAGAACCTTACTAAATCCAAGCAAAAAGTATGTGTTGAAGAGTTGCAGATTCCTCTCAGTCTGGAACAAAAGACTTAGTAAAAAATGTGCCTTTTTCTTATCCCCATAACAATCAACCTAATAATAAGTAGAAGCTCCTTAAGATCTATGAAAAACTCCTATTATTGTTATGGGTCCCCCAACAGGGGGTTGGGTAAATCTCTATCCATGTTTATCACATTCTCACCAAAACTTTCTTCCTCAACCACTTCATTCCTGAATCTACCTTCTGCACCCTCCTATGAGCAAGAAGAAATTCAGATTAGTCAGTGAAAGTGGAAATGGAAGTGAGTGCTGAAGAACAATGAAGTGGCATTCTGGAGAGCACACCTCACAGATCTTTCTCAAAGGCCATCTCTAACTTCAGATAATATGTTGTTTCACAGAGAAGGGTCTCCAGCTAGTGCTGTAATAGATGTTTGATTAAGAGATCATGAAGTCTTCACAATTTGGCTTTGTGGAGCTGAAGAACAGACTGTATATCATATAGTACTCAGAATCTACTCTCCTAAATTCCTGTGCCAGGCCAAAGCTGGGTCTTTAACAGAGGTTTCCACTTACTTGTTGACAACACTTTTTTTTCTCTTTTTAGAGCAAATCATCTTTTTATAGTTCACTTTTCATCTTGGAAGTGCACCTCCTTTAGCTCACTAAAGCTGCAGGTTCACATTTCTTGTGCCTCTGAGGTTAGATCCTAATATCACTATGATAATTCAAAATACACAACAGAATTTTAGTAGACTCTGAAATGGTTAACCATTTTAGACTTACCCATACAGCTCACTTTCTGAGGACTTTCAGATTCCTCCTTTGGACCCAAAATATTGTTACCAGCAGGGAGGAGAAGTGAATATGTTTCTCTGTTGATCTCACTTGGAGCTTTTAGGCCTCAAGAGAGTGACCAGTGGCAGGAAAAACACCTGGCATGAGAGAAAGATATGGTTAAAATGTAGTAAATGTGGTTAAAATGTAGTCCTAAAATCTTTTATCAAAAATCTGTGTAAAATGTTCTTTCTGAGCACTAGTACACTTCAGGTTAGCACCTCCATGCTTTGACAGGAATTGCAACAAAGATCTGAAGGGAAATGTCTGATCTGTACCAGGGAGGGCAAAGATGCTGAATGTTATTGCATTCGGGGGGACAGAGAGCAGGGAACTGCCTTACAGGAAAACTGCCCAGCCTGTGCTTTCCTCTGAGCCAAGCTCAGGCATTGTCTGGCAAAACCCTAACTGGCATCTGCCAAAATACTGTAGGAAGCATGCTAACAGCTAAGCAGTTTAGACAACTGGAGCACAGTGGTTGAGCCCAAGCCCTTATTTTTCTTTAATCCTTGCTGGTGTAGATGTAGACCTATGCCCTGTTTTCCTGAAAAGAATCCTATGCCCTGCTGTCTCTGATGTGGCTTTAGCTCAGGCATATCCACCCCTCATAAAGAAAAGCCATGTAAGACATGCCATCAACCAGATTTTTCTCTCCAGGTCCAATGGATTCCACTGAGGCAATTGCTAATTGCCTTAAGAGATAACAAGCTCTGAAAGCTGCTCAGTCATGGAAAACAATGAGTTAGTTAAAAACGAGAAGGAGGAAATGGAGGAGGAATAAAGCTGTGACTAAAAGAACATTCCCACTCTAATTTCCTAATTTCTACAGCTAGAAAATATATTTCTGCTTGTACAGCATTATGATCATGTATCATTCATGATCCCTACAGCTATCTCATTACTATCTTCTTACTGTAATGCAGCCTTTACCTACGCTGGATATGCTTACATGGTAAGTTGTTTTGCTTCTACCAGTTTAACCACTACCAGTCACACTTGTCACATAGCTGTGGACTAGTTCTGCATTCACAGTGCAGATTTTTAGAGCTTGCTAACCACAGTTCTGCACTTACACTTGGACAACATATGCAATTCCCACTAAACCAGACAAATAGATGCTGCTGAGCCATCTGTTTGAAGATATGTTGAGTTATATAACCTGAGTTACAAGTATTTCTTCACAGATTCAGATATCTCAGCTTAGATGGATACAGGCAGGAGACTATGCACCTGAAATATCCCCACAAGACTGGAAAATACAATGTACAAGACCTGTGACCTTCTGCAGCAGTTTGTGGGGGCCTGGCAGGATCTCTTAGGTCATCACTAAGGGCAGTGAAGTCTCTACTCAGACCACTGAACTGAGCCTTACTGTATTTGAGTAAATATCTATGGTCCCTTTAGTCAATGTGAGATCTACTGAGACCTATTCAGCTGGACTTTAGAGAGCAGATCAGACGGTAAAATATATGGATGTTAGGATTTATGAGTCTTAACTTCTTAAAGAAATGTCTATTTCAGTCAATTCAGATTAAGAATCAAAAGAGACCAGACTGTTCTCAAATTTGCACTTGCTACTAATGTCAAATGCCCATTGAGATTCTTGTGCTGATTTGTTAAATGCTTATAATCCCCCCAACTAGAAATCTGACTTGCTTTCCTTGGTGTACTACGTAGCAATGAAGTTGACTCATTTGTGGAAGCATGGAATTTGTGGAGTTTTGGTACAATTTTAGCCACCTTACTGCAGCATTAGCAGTTCTTGTTTTCTATTACTTATATTACTTCACAGTGTGCTTTATTTCATATACATATTTATATATACCATATTTTAATAACAGAAATAAACATTAACCAGAAATTTTCAGTGCTCTTCGCCAAGTCATGGTGTTTTCCCTAGTTTGTTTGGTATTGTTACAAATGAGAGTTTTTTGCTTTGTATATGTGTCTCACTTGTTCATTTAACTGTATTTTTCTGTTCTAAACAGACTCTCAACCTGTTCTCATCATCTAAGCATCTGAATCACTCTTTAAGCATATGAGTAGTATGAGGGGTATAGCATCAGTCAGCAGTTCCATGAATTTGCCTTGTCTATTTAGCTCAGCTCTTGCACCCCAACCTCTTATCTGAGAAGTGGAGATGAGTTTAGTGGACATCCCAGCCCCAAAGACCCACTACCCCAGGATGCAGCAGCTGAATTCAGCACTATGGCAGAAACATAGGGTGTGTCACTCCTCTTAAGCATAAGCTATATGTAACAAAAGACAATTAAGTCCAAGACTACTCTTTTATATTTCTTACAAAACCAGAAAGACAACAAAGAGCAAATGAAGGGTCAGATTTCACTATCACTACTCACATTCAGTAGTACTTCCTATTTGAATAAGTTTTTATTGGCTACCAATCCAAACCTGTCTAAAGAAATTTAGCAAAATCAGGCTGCTTGAGATTATACATGTATTATTGACATATTCTGTCTTTGGATGATTGTTGTTTGTCCAAGGACCATTGGCTCTTTGTCAGTGAGAGTTGGCTGAATAATACATTTGATGATCTGGACACAAGTCCCAAAGTCTCCCTTGCTGTGTCTAGTGCTATATATCTGCCCAATAACAAGTCTGAAGAAGTGCTTCAGCTAGTTCAGATAATTAAATTTTTAATCTAATGTTCACATGAATTTTTAACATGCCATGAAAACCCAAGGTTCATAAATCATGAAAGGAAGGAAGGAAGGAAGGAAGGAAGGAAGGAAGGAAGGAAGGAAGGAAGGAAGGAAGGAAGGAAGGAAGGAAGGAAGGAAGGAAGGAAGGAAGGAAGGAAGGAAGGAAGGAAGGAAGGAAGGAAGGAAGGAAGGAAGGAAGGAAAGGAAAATGTGAGTTTACTCATCTTTTAGCAAGTTCCCACATTTCTCTAGGAGTTTTCATCAGCATTTCTGAAGAGAAGCAACTTCAGTTGTAGCTGCAATTAAAAATCCCTTTTTTTAAGGTCTGATAGAACAGTTCTCTTATAATCTCCCCTCCCTTTGGTGGTTTCTGAGGGACAATCTCTTGTCCTACAGCCTGTTTTTTCAACTCTTGCTTCCTGCCACAAATGTGCAAGGTTGCATTTTCAGGAATGGCCATTACTCTTGGGATCCAAGTAATTTGTTTTAGCCTAGTCTGCCTGTTGATATATTTGTAAGTCCCTAGTGGCTATGACATCAGTATCTAACCCCTTTGTTCACCATCTTGAGCAGAATTGCAACACACAGGGTTTAATTTACTTACCAAGTTGATCCACAGTCATGGGTAGTCTAGAGAACTTTGCACTGAACCTCAGGGATACTCTAGACACAGGCACAACGCTTGTTTTTCAGCTCTCTGTGTCAGATGAGAGCACTGAAAGTCAGCTTTATTGAATCCCTGAATATAAGGCTAAATTTTTGAAATAATTGGATTAAGTTTTCCCAGAAAAATTCTCTATAGACAAAGAGCCAAATAGTTCAGATTAGGAAATCTAACTCCTAGGAAAAGGTAGATATTTTTCTTTCTCTAAAACCACAAACCCCATTGCTCACATTTTCCAGAAGCTAGCTGAGAACAAGAGTCATGTGCTATCTTCTATGATTGCCATCCTTATATGCTTCAGTCTCACCATATGGATGAGCTTTGGCAGATGCCAAATTGTTAGTGCTATGAGACAGATAAATGTCTGGAAGAGCAGAGCTTTCAGTGATGAGCACTACATCTGTCTCAAGGAAGAAATCCCTCTGTATTCTTAGTCAAAGTCCCTTTCCTAAGATACATTGCCTCCTGTCTTGATTTCACACTGTTCTCTGCCAAAGTATTGATCTACATTTCCTGTCTTTCCCTGTTACTTAAGATTCCTCTTAAAGCTTACATTAGCATCTTAGTGAAAAATAATTCATTTTATAATTGATATTCAGGAATTAGAGTTTTGCACTTCGGTTTCATTTTAGCATTTCTGCAAAAGTATCTGGAAGAGTTAATAAGTTTTAAATATTTTAAATAAAGTATGAGACATTAATTATCTGCCTTATTTGATACTAGAAATTATGTATCCAATTACAATGGGAAATCATTTACCAGTGTATCTGAGTCATTCTCTGTGATGTTATCAAAGTTAGGAATAGCCTTACTGAGACTGTCCAGGGAATAAGAAATTCTAATTAAATTGTCTGGCGCTGACTGGCCTGTAGTACTTTTCAAAAATAAAAGGCTATTGTGTGTAGCCTATTTAAATCTAATATAGTAGAGCCTCATGAACAGGAGTTTAGAAAAAACGCTAATGTGGGCTTTGCTATTTAAAGAATCTTGAAGACTAACTCAAACAAGAATAATCTTTCTAAAATGTGTGTTTGATAGGTTTTTTTTCCCAGCTCTTCTGACTGATTTGGCATTTAGGGGAGTAATAGAATTGTAACCACTGTGATAAAGCTTTCTTGAAAAGAAAGTGACATTCCTGAAAAACTGTTTTGATTTTTTTCTTCTTAATGTCCAACAGATTAGAACATAAACATGCAATTCACTGCAAAAAAAATGAAAGTACCTTTGTATGAGACCAGTTGGGAACTGATGGGCTAATGTGATTTGTTTTCCCTTAAACAAAAGAAGAGATCATATCTTAAACATCATCTGTCATTCAAGCCAATATTTTCTTTGTCCAGTCCCAGCTAGAGCAGATAAAATTCCTAATATGACTAATTTTCCTTGATAGCCTATCTGCTGCTCCCACAGCATTTTTCATGGGAGGAAGATTTTAATTTCAATATGCTATGGTTTGCATGTCAACAATGAGCAGAACAACCTTTTCTTAGATGTCCAAAAACTTCTCAATAAGATGTGACATTCGCTAGATATATGGAGCAGCTGTTATTGAATCTGAGGAAAGGGTGTCAGCAGGTTATACCCAAAAAATCCTCTGGAATTGAGACAGGGAGTAAAGATGTAAGGAAGGTAATAAAGACAGGAGGTAATGAAGAAGCTGTAGCTAACTGGTGAAAAAAAAATTAACTTTACAGGGAGATAGGTCTCGATATTTATAGTGTAACCCAGGTGTGAGCTGTATGTTTCTCTTTCCTGGAAGATGAAGATCTGTTGAAATCCTGATAGTGGTGGAGACTACACAGGCACTTCTGAACATACAATAAAGGATTAAATTTACATATTATATTGAATTATTGCATGAAAAAATGTCATAGGAAGAAAGAAAGATGTCAGTTTGCTGTGGGCTGTGTCATAAAGTTCTCGATAGTTACACAAATGCTTTTGAAAATATTTCATCCAATTCTCTGTGCATTATTTTAATTTTAAGAGATCCTAGGTTTCCCCCTCATTGGACATATCTAGGAATTACTAATAGGTTCTTATCTAAGTTTTTTAAAACATAGCCTAGGGATTTATTGAAAGTCCTGAAAGAAACTTTTCCAGTGCTCAAGGTAAGCAGCAAGGCAAATACATAACAGCTACATATTACAGAGCCTCAGTCCTTACCTAGTACTTTATTTGCACCATCTCTTGTCTCCAAAAAATGTAAGCAAACCCAGTGACAATTGTGTCTCAATACTATCTAATGCCACTAAATATCAGTGGCTAAATCCACAAGAAGAAAAGGCCTCTCACACAACTTCTACACAGAAGCCAACTTTGCTTTCTCAGACTTAATACACTGTGCTTAAAAAGAACATATTTATTCTAAAATATTTTAGTTATTAAAAAGCCTTTACCTTCTATCCTAATCCACAATCAATATGATCAGAAAATACTTTCCCTAGGTTGCTGTAGAATTATTGTCTCCTTAATAATCTTTCACTTACCTACATAGGGAGTTGCCTGGGTAGCTTCAGGAGTTCAGGATGTAGGACGGACATGCATGAGTAATGCACAAACCCAGTGTCACAGAGTGACTTGGTCATCACTGCTTTATATTTCACAGCACACTAACAGGGGCCACAGTGCTGTCTCAAGCCTGTTCCAAGAATTAACTCATTTTCTAGCTAAAAACCAAAGTAGACAAAAATGGATTGTCATCTCCCTTCGCTTCAAGGAAACTTTGTTCTTGGTTCTCTTTGAGCTTCAGCGTTGTCATTGCTGAACACTGTTGACAGGTTTACAAAGGTCAACCCCAAGCTCCAGCTAATACTCCAAGTTGGAGCCAGGTTGAGCTCATTCAAAGACCTCTGTGTGTCTCTGTGCTGCACTTCCCAGTATGCCTGACTTTGAGAAGATGTTTGACCAGCAAGGACCCAGTTAGCTTCATCTGGGCCTCAGTTTTGCATTGTTTCACCTCTCAAGCCTGTCAAGGTCCCTCTGGATGTCCCATCCCTTCCTTTCAGCATGCTGACTGCCCCACACAGCTTGGTGTCATCAGTGAACTTGCTGAGGTTGCACTCAATCTACTGTCCATGTCACTGACAAAGATGTTGAACAGTATTGGCCCCAGCACTGACCCCTGAGGGACACCACTCCTCACTGGCCTTCACATGGACAATGAGCCATGGACCACAACTCTCTGCATGTGACTGTCCAGCCAGTTCTTTATCCACTGAGTGCTCCCCCCATCAAATCCATGTCTCTCCAGTTTAGAGACAAGGATGTCATGCGGGACAGTGTCATATGCCTTGCATAAGTCCAGATAGATGATATCAGTTGCTCTGCCCCTATCTGTGGCCCCATCATAGTAGGCCACCAAATTCATCAGGCGTGACTTGCCCTTGGTGAAGCTATGTGGATTATTACTTTTCCAGATGTTTTTCCAGTTTACTTCCTCTCAGTTCAATGACTTCCAAGGTCACTGATTTTCTGTCCTACTTCTTTCTGATTTTTGCCAGAAACTCTGCCCATCAGAAAAAAAGAGCAATGGCTGGAAAGAAAAAAATTAACAAATGAAAGGTGTTTTTCAGACCAATGCAATTTTATTTCAGTCTATTCTACTGACATGTGAGCTTGTCATAGCTGATAATGTTTTGATTCACAAGTCACAATGGATCCATTTCTGCCCCACATATCAGGCTGAAAAGACAGTATGAATTATACACTGCCAACAAATTCTGAAAACCTTTCTTTTGAACAATGTTGTATCAGGATAGACTAATGAGATGGGCAAAATAGATTTGAATAGATATATTCTGAGAGGTATTTTCTAAAATATACAGCTTTGTCACATTCTAGAAAAGCAGAAATTGTATGAAAGGCAGACTACAGCTTAGATTCTGTTGCCCTAGAATTTTAAGGAACTTTTAAGGAAGGAGTAAGGCTGAATCATATGATATGTTTAAGTGCAGATAAGCAGAAGAAGAGGTTAGTCTCTGTCCCCCTACAAAGCTTCTTCCACCCCCTTTTCCTCCACTGCACAGCTGAATACATAGCAGAGCAAGCAGGGCCTTCTCTTACATCTCATGATGCTGGCAAGGCTTGATTCCATGAAGTGTCACATAATATGTGACAAGCCAACTGGAAAAACAGAACCATTGAATCATAGAATTACTTGGGTTGAAAAAAACCTCCAAGATCACCAAGTCCAACCATTAACTCAGCACTGCCAAGTCCACCACTAAGCCATGTCACTAAGTGCTGCATCTATGTACCTTTTAAATAGTAAAAACCAGTCACTGATACCCATCATCCAAGTGTCTGAAGACATCCTTCTTTTGCCTTTCCTGATAGTCTCTTCAAAAGACATTTTCTGAAGCACTTGTATTCTTGTAATTGTCTTTGTTTGCTCAGAGTTGGGGTTTAGCAGAGCAAAAAGGTTCTCAAGGTTATCCCAAATGCTGAATGGAAGCTGTAGGATTCTTTTCTGCTTCAGTGCAAACTGTTCTAGATTCCTTGCCTGTGTGCTAGACTCTGAGGTACACTGTCCCCAGCTGGGGACACTTTTTCTTCAGAAATCCTTCTATATCTGGGGCAAATATCATTTGAAACACTGGACTGATACTCTGGAAGGGAAGCTGCACTATTAGCTCACCTGTGTGCTAGGCAGAATGTCATTCTACATGACAACTACAACATTCATGTCATTCTACATGTCAGCATAGAATAACTGGTCAGTGCTTCTGTTTCCACATCTGTAAAATCCATATGAGAGTACTTCCTGTCTTTGTAGAACCTTCAGATGAAAAGCACCATATTTATAAAGCAACAGTGACTTACATCTTCTCTAGATCTCCCTTCCTCTACTACCCTTCCTCTATTACCAATTTGCACACCAGTCCAGAATGAAGGAAGAGCAGATTAAAGAAACACATACACACACTAGGAAACAATTTCATTCATATTCAGGGATGCCATAAAATTCTGTCATTTTCCCACTCATCCTTAGAAACAGAAAAGAATGTATAGAATCGCTCTAGAAATAGATTAGGAAGTGTATACATCTTACAAGATATTTTCTATACCCTTTTTTCCTAAGCAGAATATGTTAAAACCATTCAACATCAGAGCTGACCATGTGCTGACCATTGCAATCCATGTGCCTGTTTACTCATTCTCCCAAATAATCAACAGATTTTCAGTTCAGACAAACCACTGTGATTATGTATCCCATTTCCACCCATCTCTACTCAAATAGCTTCATGAGTGACTCCTGTCTCAAACCCTTGTCTTCTGTGTGTTCTCCATAACTCTGACAACTTTGCATTTGAATATATAAGGATTCAGTTTTGCAGCTAGACTGAAGAGAAATGCTTTCTGCATTGCTGTAGTTGGCACCAGTGTCAGAGATACAGACTCTTGTGTTTCTTACTTTCACATTGCTCTGCTGCCATTTCCATGCTGAGGAGTCAGTACAGTTTTGGTTTGTAGATTTTAACAGCATCAGTAAATGCTTTGTGTCCTAAAAGCCTTTAGCAACCATGTCCCATATTATGAAATTAATGCCACACAGCTGAAGACTTGTCTTGAATTTGTCTTTGTAACATTTCATTGGTCTCCCTCATATTTTAAGGTCCTGAAAAACAGTTTTGGCAATCTGTCATGTGACATATGTATCAGCATAATTAGCAGATGGCCTAACCTAGATGAGTCTGCTGGAGCATCATTTTTTATGCTGAGTACTTAACAGCACCCTAAGATTTTACAGTTCAGGATTTTGCTCTGCCACTAATAGACAATGCAGTAGCACACTTTGTTTATTGTCCATAAGGTAGAGAGGTAAATCCTTTTAAAAGGAAAGCTTCTGTCTATAGAGCATTAGATTTTACTCTGATCTAGCATGTTGGCATTACTTGCTTGGAGGGCATTACCTTCCAAAATTAACTTATTGTCTCCTGGCAACCAAACTGCTCTCGCTAGAATGCCAAAAAGCCTTCTGCAGTGACCTGACTGAGTAGGTGATGCTAATTCTCTTTATTTCCATCTTGAATTAGGGCCAGTAGAAATACTGTAATTACTTCCCCATAGTTGTTTTTTTTCTTGCAAAAGAAATTGCTGAGAGTGTTACACAGTTCCTACTGTATTGACACACAGAGAAAGATCCCTTCCTTCTCTGGCTCTGTATCAAATGATACGATGTAATATGTCTAATTGTATATATTCCTAAATGTATTGAGCTTGCCAACACCTGCTACAACACAGGATAAGCCTTGCTGTTTTCTATCTCACTTGCCTTCCAATTGGCATTCAGTGTACGTCCATATATTCTTTATTCAGCATCCATAGATGTTGTTGTCACCCTACTGATCAGACTCTCCAATCTATTGGTGTGAAAGCACATCAGATCTCTAGCAGACCTGGAAGGCCAGATAATGATGATGATGATGGCAGGCACATGATCCCAGGAGAGGAGGAGTAGGGCAGAAAATCATCCCTGTTGATTCTCTTGATGATGTTTTTGAAACATTTCTTGATTTTGGTCGGTCATTTTTGATGGCCCTCTGTGTTGTGTTCTCTTAACCAGTAACAGCTGCAGTATTAAATAGGCAAATGCTATTGAAGCCTTTCTGCTGCTGTACAAAATCTTAGAGAACAAATCAAAGTGATGAATATGTATTTACTTACATAATTTTGCTTCATTGCTGTCCTGGTTTGGGCTAGGGTAGGATTAACTTTCTTCACAGTGGCTAATATGGGGCTATGTTTAGGATGTGTGCTGAACACAGGGTGATGATATGAAGATGTTTCTGTTCTTGCTGAGCAGAGCTCACACAGAGCCAAGGTCTATTCTGCTTTCTGTACTGCCACACTGGCAAGGAAGCTGGGGATGCATGGGAGATTGGGAGGAGACACAGCTGGGACAGGTGACCCAAACTGACCAGAGGGATATTCCATACCAGATGTCATCATGCTCAGTATATAAAGAGGGAGAAAGAAGGAGGAAGGAGGGACATCTGGAGTGATGTTGTTTGTCTTCCCAAGGAACCGTTACGCGTGATGGGCCCTGCTCTCCTGGAGATGGCTAAACACCTCCTGCCCATGGAAAGCATAGAATTAACTTCTTGTTTTGCTTTGCTTGTGTGTGCAGCTTTTTCTTTTCCTATTAAACTGTCTTTATTGCAACCCATGAGTTTTTCTAGCTTTTACCCTTCTGATTCTCTCCCCCATCCCTTTGGTGGGGGGTGAGCAAGTGGCTGCATGGGGCTTGGCTGCTGCCTGGGGTTAAACCATGACAAGTGCCAAGAATAAGGCTTGTGGCTTTTTAATAATCTCACAGTCCTGCACCTTGAAAATTTTTCTTGTGTTGATAAAAACATGGGAATTACAAAATTTTTTCTACAACAAAAACTTAAGACATGATTACCCTTAGACACACACAAAAAAAAAGCACAAAAGCCTAAGAAGTTAATATACCCTGGACAAAAGCCAGAATTACCAGAACTGAACAAGCAGTTACACAATTTTCTGAGAACAGCTCTGCAGAGCTCATACCCTGAGGCTATGCCATAGATCACAGAACCCAGAGATAAGGTGCTATGGATAAGAATAAAATTTTCAGTATCAATATTAAACTTCTCTCTGTTTATCTCTGATGCATAAAAATAGCAGTAGGTCCCAGGGCTGACTTAATAGCTCTGTCAAAGGACCATTTGCACTTTCCAACAATGCTATTAATATAGAAAACATTAAATTCTATTGCTAAGGAGCTGGATGTACACTGGCTGAAAACATATGCCTCAGTCCTAGAGAAGATAAACATCAAAATACATATCAGAGTGCAACAGAACTAAGTATATGATTTAACAAGTATTTTCCATAAAGAAAAACCTACTAAAAAGCCCAGAAGAATATTTGTATAACTTGTAATGAATTCCCTGTCAAAACCAACTCTCTGTTGCTGAGCTTCCTTTGCTTTCACAGTAAACAAATGAACTGACAAAACACATGCAAATCCTGAGGACCTTTGAAAGACCAGTTCTTTATAGGTGTCTATATACTCACTATAAACTTCAGCATATCTGAAAATATTCATTTTCAACATGAGTAGGAAACTGTAGTCTTGCTAACCTTGATTAATTCCCTGGGAATCCAATTTGGAGCACTAAGGATCAAGTTTGTACATAGAAAATTTGAAGTTTAATATCATATTTACTTTAACAAAGTTGTCATTAAGCACAACAAAGGTACAGACATTGTTTACTCAATTAGTACATCATATGAGAATCACCCAAATTCACAGAATCATAGAATCAACCAGGTTGGAGAGGATCTCCAGGATCCTCAAGGATCATAGAGTCCAACCCTACCATGGTCACTAGACCATGGCACTAAGTGCCACATCCAGTCTCAGCTTGAAAACCTCCAGGGATGGTGAATCCACCACCTCCCTGGGCAGCACATTCCAATGTCTGATCACTCTCTCTGTAAAAAATCTCTTCCTAATATCCAACCTAAACCTCCCCTGGCAGAGCTTGAGTCTGTGCCATCTTGTCCTCCTGCTGGTTGTAGAGGGTGATAAGGTCTCCCCTGAGCCTCCTCTTCTCCAGGCTGAACACCCCCAGCTCCCTCAGCCTCTCCTCATGGCACTTGTGCTCGAGTCCCTTCACCAGCCTCGTTGCTCTTCTCTGGACCTGCTCCAGCACTTCAATATCCCTCCTGAACTGAGGGGCCCAGAACTGAGCACAGTACTCAAGGTGTGGCCTCACCTGCACTGAGTCCAGGGGCAGAATCACCTCCCTGGTCCTGCTGACCACACTGTTCCTGATCCAGGCCAGGATGCCATTGGCCTTCTTGGCCACCTGAGCACACTGCTGGCTCATGTACAGCTTTCTGTCTATCCAAACTCCCAGGTCCCTTTCCAGCTGAGAGACTCCCTTCGTAGTACACAAGCATTAGTCAGGCCCGAGTGAGGCTGCACACCCACTCAAGAAGGGTCAGATGCACACACAGACTTGTGTTCTAACTGCAGGGATATGTGCAGGAACAGCAGGAAGCAGACAGTTGTTAGGGTAGCATGAAAGGCCAAAATGGCCCTTCCCTACCCCCTCTGAGGGAATGGGAGTAGCTCACCAGCCAGACCATGCTGACCTAGAATAGTCAGTAAAAGAAGGTTATTGAAAGAGCCACTGCTGAGTAGCTTAAAATATTCTATTCTTCTTTGAGCATTATTCACATGACTATGCTGCACGAGACAACTTCTGCTGCATTGCTACCTGAGGTTGCCTTCTTCCATCAGGGAACCCAGCATGCCACGTAACACCACCACCACGCAGTGTTGGGGATGCAAATACCTGAGCAGACATGGACAAAATGCATTCATACCACAGCAAGAAACATATGAGCCTATCCATGCCAGTGAGCTCACCGGCAGTCTGCCTGTCTTCAGACACAGGCTCAGGACCTGCATTTAAAATACTATATAGAAACAAAATAGACTTTGTCTACCTAATAATTTTCCCACTAAGGCAGTCATAAAGTTAGATGACCTCATATCTAACTCTTTGTCTTTGTTGTGTGTCAGGTTGCCCAAATTCCCTTCTAGATGCAAAACTGTCACTCACAGAAACAGATTAATCACTTGACCACCAAATCTTTGGAAAGCCACATGAAGCTATTTAAAAGACAAGTTGTTCTAATTTTTTATTAGTAGTTAAAAGTGAATCTGGAGAGACGAACAGTACAACCATCCATTACCTGCAGTTGTCAAGGTAACAGCTGCTTTAGGATTAATGCCCAAAAGATAGTTTGTCTTTCATCAGAAACACTACAAACATTACATGTGTTAGTCAGCTGGCTTTTGTCAGCCCATTCTTTCTTGGTACTCTTCCCAAGATAGTTATTTTATTAGCTTTTCAAGAGCAATAGAGTACTAGCCCCAAATCAGGAGGGATTTTTTTTAGAATTGTATGTTTATACATTATTTATTTATTTATCTTTTGGCAGGCATATAATTATTGCTAACTCACTTCTCAGTTTCCTCATCCAGAATGGTTAATTTCTCTTCCAAGACAAATACATCACCTCTCTAATTTAATTCTGTGAAAATACATTGCTTATCTTTATCCTGAGATATTTTAATGAACTAGTTCTGTATCTCCAAAACATCTTTGTCTTTTTTTTTTTTCTCCTATATTGTATAGCCCTAAAAGAGGGCATTAGATCTCTTAAAACAGGACAGATTTTCCCCAAGAAAGAATTTCTGGCACTAAGAAATTTGACTTGCTCTTAGGATTTTCCAAGCATCTTACAGGGCATAGTCCTGAAGAGCAAACAGAGATTTAGAGGAAATTGCCTTGGAACTAATGAACTAATTTCTGTAAAAATATTAAAAGGACACCTCTGGTTCATAGACTTTAGTATGCATATTAGAAAACCATTCATCAGGCATATTGGTAGTTGGTGTGAATTCTGCTGACAAAACAAAGCAATCTCTAGGAACTTCAATGCATTTGTTATAACCATCTGAAAACATACTGTTTTTCTTCTCTTTGTTTTACTTCTCTCCTGTAAGGATCCTCTGTTAATCCTGAACAGCACTGTCATTTTGTGCCTTAAAAACTATTAGTGCTAATCAGTGATGAAATCCAGCATTCCTGTGACCTTGCTTCTTGTTACACTGCTTCAAAAGAACTCATTAGACTTAATCTATATAAAATATCATACAATGTTATTCTCAAAGTAAAGGCACACCATCTTTTGTTTTTTTGTTTTTGTAAGATACAGAGAGGAACTTCTGTAAGCCAGAACATCCTAGCCTGGATCAGGAACAGCATGGTCAGAAGGACCAGGGAGGTGACTCTACCCCTGGACTCAGCACTGGTGAGGTCACACCTTGTGTACTGTGTGCAGTTCTGGGCCCCTCAGTTCAGGAAGGATATTGAGGTGCTGGAGCAGGTCCAGAGAAGAGCAACGAGGCTGGTGAAGGGACTCGAGCACAAGTGCCATGAGGAGAGGCTGAGGGAGCTGGGGGTGTTCAGCCTGGGGAAGAGGAGGCTCAGGGGAGACCTTATCACCCTCCACAACTCCCTGACAGGAGGTTGGAGTCAGGTGGGGGTTGGTCTCTTCTCCCAGGCAACCAGCAGCAGGACAAGAGGGCACAGACTCAAGCTCTGCCAGGGGAGGGTTAGGTTGGATATCAGGAAGGGATTTTTTACAGAGAGAGTGATCAGGCATTGGAATGTGCTGCCCAGGGAGGTGGTGGATTCACCATCCCTGGAGGTTTTCAAGCTGAGACTGGATGTGGCACTTAGTGCCATGGTCTGGTAACCACCGTAGGGTTGGACTCAATGATCTTGGTTGGAGGTCTCTTTCAACCTGGTTGATTCTATAATTCTATGATTCATTCAGTTGGTGATTGCCCAGCTCTCTAATTTGTCTAGGTCTCCCTGCAAGGCCTCTCTGTCTTTAGGGGAGTAAACAGCTCCTTCCAGTTTTCTATCATCTGTGAATTTACTCAATAGTCTTTCAAGTCCTGTATCCAAGTCCTTTATGAAAATATTGAAGAGCACTGGGCCTAAGATGGAGCCCTGCAGAACCCACTAGTGACCCATTGCCAGTCTGATGTATAACTCAACATTACAAATCATTACTGGTATGTTAAGGCATTGAAAAATATTCATATCTGGTCCATTAACTTCCATTGTTCTTTAAAGAAGAAACATTTGAAAACCAATCTTTTTTCCTGTCCCGTGTAATATTCGTTCATTTGGTTTTCTTCACTTTGATCAAAAAAGATAAATAGTTCAAACTCATTTTTGCTCTGGCACAATGCTATTCTGTCTAAAGCATGACAGCAGAACAATGAGTTTAAGACATTTTCATCAAAAATAAAGAGCCCTCTGGGAACATATTTATATACATAAAAGTGTAATGAACCTAAAGTGACTACTCTGTGACAATGGTGAATGGTAAAACATGTTTTGCTGAAAAGAATATTTTGCTGTATCAGGATCTAGATTGCATTACTCCAATAAATTGACAGATTAATCCATAAATGCCACCTAGTTTCATATACCTTTTCTTTCCTTTAGTGCAAACTCAAAGTGATCCCACATTGCTCAAATCACTATACCAGACAACAGTTTGTGGGCTGAGGTGACAAATCTGATCAATGAACTAATCCAGGTTTGGATACTTTGGGTATTTTTATTTATACGGTTATTTTTCACTTTGGGCAACTCATCTGTCTTATGGAAAGTAAGTGTTATGATGAATTACATTCTTCAACAGATTTATGAATCGATATTATATAATATACACTGATAACAGTATATAAAGACTTCCTCAGCAATCACTCTGAGTGGCTGCAAGATTCAGAATTTACTTCCATAATAGATTTCATGTTTCTGCATTATTTAAACATCACTTCCACTTTTTTGGGCACTCAAAATGTGAAATGCATCTCTTAATAATGTTTAATGAATAAGCAATCTCTCTAAGGAGAATAGTTTCATTTCTAAACTATTTTTAATCAGTGGAATAAGCCAGAAACTCCCATTTTCCCTTGCTTACCAAATCTGCAATTATCTTATTTTAAAATAACAATATTTTCAAGATTACACTATCTTAAAATAATTAATATGCTGTGTATTTATGTATGTGGCTGTAATGCAAAAATATCCACACAATAATGTTTAATAATTCATAACAATTAATAACATACTATTAATTAATAAAAGAATAATATGTGGCAATCTTACATCAATATTAATTTCCCATGAGTGAAAAGAAATGAGACTCCTTGATAGGGAATGGTGATGGTGTGACTGGTGGTACCAACCAGCAGTCCCTGTAGGGCTCTGGAGGATGCTCTGACAGCTGGACTGTCATGTCTATTATGATCAGGACTAGCTCCAGCCTTGCATAGGCCAAGGCCACCCATTCCCAAAGCCATGGCACAGTGGTTCAGATGTGAAATCAGCAGCACTTGGAGCAGGATTGGTGGAGAGGGAATTACTATCCACCAGCCAAAGAATAACCACTATTGGGCCATTAATATCTGAATGCACAAGGTCATGGTTGTGAGCAATGAGCTGGCAGTAGCTCTTGTGCCAAAGAACACTCATTTTTACACAACCATCTTGTCCCAGAAATGGGTCAGTTTGATGCCAGGGAATCTTATGACACCTCTCATCTGAATACATGACACAAGCAGCTTTGTCTGTAAATTCACTGACATTGATCATCACAGTGGAGCCGTGTGAAGTAATATACTATCGGGCTACACCTCACCTGGAGTCTCAAACACCAGAGCCTTCAGGCCAAATCATATGCCTAAGTGTATCAAGATTATCAAGAAGACACATTTCCAATTCAGTGTTCCCTGTGAGGAAGCTTCAGTTGTAGTCACAGAAAGTAACACTCCTGTTATTTCTTATGCCCTCAGTAGTCACTGCAAGTGGTGATCGAGTCACCATCCTGTTTAAGGAAAGACTGGACATGGCTCTTAGTGCCATGATCTAGTTGACATGGTGGTGTTAGGCCACAGGTTGGACTCAGTGATCTCAGAGGTCTTTTCCAACCTGACTGATTCTGTGATTCAAAGTTAGATAATATTAGTCTCTACAGAGCTGCTTTTCTGCCCAAATTCATTTCTGTGAACTAACACGAATAGAACTGTGCAGGTCTTCTAATGAAGAAACCTGACAAATTCAGCCCTATTTCTTCCTTCTGTTTATCCAATTCCTTGATCACAGACTCCCTGAGCTGTGACAAGGTGTGGATTGATTGTGGTATCATGTGTCTAATAGAAAAATACATCCTTAGGTCCCAAACTCTGGGTGAATTTGGGTTCTGTTGTAAATCTATTTCTCATTTCCACAAATAGTATTCCTGACACCAGCAATATATTACTAAAATACATATAAATTTGCAAGATTTTATTCAAGATAATGACATAGAGGTACAAAAGGGGCTTCTGTCATTGAATGCAGATATTTGAAAAGATGGTTTCTGGGTAAGTAGTTCTGTGGGGGTTTTAGGCCTGAGGAAACTGATCTATCCTGCAGCTTGTCAGAACCCCAGTGAATATTGATACAAGCATTTTGCTTCATTTAAACAGCATACATGAATAAACATGTGAGGGGAATGAGCTGAGCTGAAGAAGAAGATGCATTATTCATGCAGCTAACAACACTTACTCATGCCTAGTATAAACTAAAAGTGCAAATCTAGGACACTGAGAAGACTTTCAGTCATGCTGAGTTATATTTAAATTCAATCTATGACAGAAATTCTGAGTTCATTTCATGTTTTCACATCAGCACAGAAGCACTTCACACTTTCTTTCGCTGGCTACACTTTGGGAAACATAAATATGAATGTAGCAGTTTTTGCAACTGAATGGTAAAAAATGGTAGCTGGATTTAACTCGAGATGCAGTGGACATGAAATTAAGTGAAATGTGTAGCACTGGAGATTAGTTTAATTCCATCTGACGGCTCCTGAAAAAATATTTAAATCACAACAAAACTGAAAAATGAGCACATTTTCCAAGGAAGAAGAAAGAAGATTGCATTTGCAATTCTATTTTCTTCCATGAAACACTCATATAACACCATGTCTGATATGCTGTGTTAACCCAAAAGTGTGAAGGGAAGACATTAATTTTTAGAACATGATACCTGTTGTTTTTTTTTGCAATCCATGTTGTTCTAATCTCTCAGCAATTCTTATTTTCAAAATATGGGAATCGTGCTGAACTCCTGCACTGAGCCATTGAAAAAGCTAACTGGCATTTGCAAACTGGAAAAATCTTTTCTGTTTTGCATAATCAGAGCTCTGTAATGACACTTTCCCCAAAGATACCTAACAACCTCACACCCTGACTTTACCTAGTCTTAATTATCCAAGGAACACAAGGCTGGGGAAAAAAAGAGAGAGAACAGACACAATTACTGCCTTGAAAGAAGAGTTTAATTCAGCAGCAGAATCTGGATCTACAAATTAAGAAAAGTCATAGCAATTTCACATCGCTAATCCTTCTTACTTCTAACCCTGTCAGATTTTGTTATCTGAACACTAAGTCCACTTGAAGGCAGAGGTGAGCTAATATGGCCCCTAGGACAGTACAGCTCTTGTTTCAGTTAGAGTCTACTGGCACAACTTCAAAATAATTTGTATCAAATGCAAGCAGTTCAGCCACTTTCTCATAAGCCTATGAAACAACAGGACGATGTTAGTAAGAAATATGTAACAGCAATTCTTTTGCTAAATGTATCACAGTCTGAATCAACCTCACAGGCCTTTGCTTTCTGGTATTCATGCCAGGACACATGTGCAGATCACACTGGAGCAGGGATAATCAGCTAGTTTAAATGCAGCATAAGGTACTTCAGCATAACATTGTACCTGGACTGTTTGCCGTCACATAAACTATCACTACTTCTGTAGGAAGAGAGAGAATATGAATCCATAGTGTATTTTTTCAATTTATTATTTTTTTCCCACTGAACTTAAGCTTTATGTAATTGCCATTAGTAAATGAACTTGCCAATGAAAAATCCGCAGACAAATTCAAAAGGACTGTTACAAGACTAGAAATTATATTTGAGATTTTCCAGACCTTAGAGAGGAAAGAGGCTGTAACTAAGAAGTAACTTTAATTTACTTCTACACTGTCCTTCAGAGAACTGAACAAGAACTCTGAAAGGGCATGAAGGAGACTCTGTCTCCTGAGGCTGGAAAGGATTCAAACTCTGCTCCAGTGGACTTTGCACAGTTTCTCTCCCAAGAAGAGTATTAGGCAAAAAGCCTTGTCAGAAAATGTGTTATAGTTTCAGAATATTGAAGTAGGCAATAGCTAGATTTAAGCACCTTATAATTTAGTCACTCACACTTTGAGTGATGTAACAGGCAACTCTGAATTTCTCTTGTACAGACAATGCCTACCCAACTGACACCCATTTCTGAGCCTATTTCAGACCTGAAAGGATGCCGTGATTTGCTTTTTAAACAACTCCTGCAACAAATTCAGTCTAGCCAAAGCCTGTTTGCAGCAGCAAATACAATACTAGTTGATCCAAGGTTTAAGGCTTTACAGCTTGCTCACCTCCAAAGAGAAGCATGTACTGTGGTAATATGATTACAGAACTTTGATCAGCTAGCACAGCATTCAAACAAGCATATTACTGGCAGCAGCTGCTCAAAAAAGTACTCACTCCACTGTGCTCACCATATCCCAGCAATTGAAGGAGTGAGAAATTGTCAATTAAATCAGCCTTTTTTTTGAAAGCTTGCAGTGTGCTTCCATATCAATCCACCTACTTGTGGAACAATTAAAGTTGCCAATTTGACAAACTATTTAAAGGTTATTTAAATCTATCAAGGTTATTTGACCAGTAGAAAGAAAATATTTTAATAGTCTGGATATTACCAAGCTAGCACTTAAGCCACTAACCTTCCAAAGTACTAAGTTATCATTCAGCCTAAAATAGGTGAAGATTACAGCTGTAAAATGCTAAGGCTTTGGTGATAATTAGTCTGACACAATTTAATTATGCATATACATATATGTCTATTGTACCTACAGTCCAACAAAACAGAAGAGAACAAAGGCTAACAAGGGAGAGGCTTAGCAGCTTCTCCAAGGAGCTTTCTCTATGGCTATTTCTCTTTCTTTTGCTAGGTTGGGTATCTTTCACATCTTCCTGCCTTAGAAAACATATCTACCTGGTGACCTGCTGTCCCAGCATCTAAAGGATTACAATGTAAAACATCTCAAGGTTATATAGATAAATTACACAATAAAACCTAAATGTACCTGAATGGATCAGAACTTCCAGTAATAGTACCAAAATTCATTTGATAGAGCACCACCTACTCAAAAAAAGGGAGGGGCCATGAAAATGCATCAAATTACCTAAAAGACCACGAGTTAAACTGGTAAGAAAATAGTTGGATTATCACAGCTTTTTAAAATGAACAGCTCTATGAAAATACTCATTATGAATATGCAGATTATTACATGTTAGTAAATTCTGGATTCAGCGCATTCGTTTGCTATTTATTATGTCAGTTAAGTCTAATTTACAACAATTGACTTCTAGTATGGCCTTTGCACATCCCTGCACAAAAGGGAAAATATAAAATCACCAGCTGTGCTTTTTGTGGCATAGGTTTCTACCAAACACACATGGTAGGAAAATAACAACCATGAAAACTCTCATATTTGCCTGTTTCCATATTCATATTTTGTAATCACACTGCACGTATAGTTATATAATCTCTTAGTCTCGATTTCCAATTCCACCCATGTAAGTATACTGACATACTCCAACATTATTTGAAATCCTGATCTCATTTTTGATACAGCTTCCTTACAAAACTAATTTTAGAGCAGAAAAAGCTGCTTATCAGTTATTTCTCACAACAGTGATGGGATTTTAAAACACCATTACCCTCTGAGATCTTCATATAGTGCCAATACAGTTCCAAGTAAGCCATCACAGCTGTTCATTAATATAATCTGAAAATCTGGACCTTACATCAGTTGTGAAAATCCAGTAGTTCTAAACTTATGCCTCTTCATGGCCCTTACGTGTCTCAGCTGCTTTGATTCTACTGGAACAACAAGGTTTCATGCAAAACATTCACATATGCCATTCCTCAATCAGCTCACCACTATACAGGTGCAAGAATAATGGCCACAACAGAAAACCAGCAAAGGTTTCCTTTACAATTCTGGTGGCCAGCAAGCTCAATAGCTAGATCTGTCAGATCATTTGGAAACCTCAGGCCAGTCCTAAAGGTATTTGTGATGCCAAAATGAACCCTAAACTACAATGGGATGAAAAATCTGAAAGTGGAAAAAAATTAAAAATTCTTCCCTCTTTCCTCTTTTATCAAATCTCCTAAATATGAAATTTGGTTAGTTCAATCGAAATTTTAAGCTGAAAATTTCATCAGATCTTCTGAGTCTCTACCATTTTTCATTCAAATGAAAATAAAAACACTTTCCAAAAAGTAATATTGTAAAGAAACTGAAAATAAAACAAATCAAGAAAACAATTCAGCAAAACCTTCAGAAAAAAGCCTTTGGTTCTTATGAATTAACATTATCTGATGATAATGTAATGATAATGATGATGTATTTTCCATACAATTCTATTTGATAGGAAATTTCTGTAACACAGTTTTGCCATTGCAGATGAAAATCTGCAATGATGAGAATGTGAACAGAACACTTTCTAAGATGTCTTTTAAGATACCATGGGAATCAGTTTCTTTCTAATTGCCAGGTGATGATATCCTAGATGTTGGGGTTTTTTAAATGTAGACACATAGGAATCACTTAGCCATTTACATCTAAATCCTCTGTTTACTTAGAAACAGAACTAGCTGCCAGTATTGTATGCTGGTTAGACATGCTGAGCACATCCAACATTATCAACATTCTTCTGCTTCAGAAAATTACTTTATTACATTCTCCTGGCAAGAGTTTAGTCGGTATGAAAAACAGATCTACCTGACGCAGTTCCAAATTGTTAACTGACATGTTCTTTATGGTTCTTAAAAGATTTCAAAGGACAAAGATACAGTGTGGATTTTGAGGTCAGAAAACTAGCAGATTTTTCACCAGGCTGTCTTTGTTGAATAAAACACATTACCATAGGTGATTTCAGAGCCTGAACACATCATTGTTCTGACAGATGAAGACATAGGGTTGGCCTATGTGGCCTGGAGGAAAGGAAAAGTTATGATTCCTCTGTTGCCAGCATAAAACAGTTAATGAATCCTCGTACACTGGCATTCTTTTATTAAATACCGTGCAAGTATTTCTGAATTCAAATGCCATTGGCTATATTTCACTTACAGTCTCTTTGGGGCCTCTTGCTCTTTCAGTGTAACAGCAATAAAAAGATCACTGGAGGTGAGCTGATGAAGTAATGCAAAAATGCCCACAAGACATGCCTGTACTTTACTAGACTGTGAGGTGTGTTATCTTCTCATACTATAGGCAAAGATAAAGTATAACCTGAAACACTAGTTGCAAGTTTTAAGATTTACAGTCCATTTAATCAGAATTTGAAAGCATGCAAACACGAATCTCCTAACTCACTCCAACATTGTCTATACTATGGAAACAAACACACAGTAGCAGCTTTAACAATCTTTGTCAATGTAACTATCTAAGCTGAAGCTGAAAGGCCAACCCTGAAGACTGTGTGCAGGCTAATCAGGTAAAACAGTCAGAACAGAAGGTTTTAGCAGCAGAATTTTCAGTTCATCATACAATCATAGAATCATTTAGATTGGAAAAGACCTCTAAGATCAACTAGTCCAAGCATTAATCATGTTTACTCTTGTATGGACATTCAAAGGAACCACAGCCTAATAGTGCAGGATTCTGACTGCTCAAAGAACTTGTTTTATCATGGTTTCCCAAGCAGGGATGGTAGGTGGAAGAGAAATGCTGAAAGCAATGTTTGGTGTATCTATTATTTACAATTGGGGGAAAAATGGTAATCAACAAAGACAAATGTACATATGCACATAGATGATTGGAGAGTAGATTGGCTGCAAAGATGTGCAAACTGCATCACACATACTGAAACTAATTTCAGAAACTCAAAGTGACAGCTGCCTCTTCTGGATTTTGAAAACAAGATCTAGTAAGTAGTCTGACATCTAATCAGTTACAAAGTTCCCCTACTAATAGAACTCATCAGCACAGGGAACAGAAGGCATTTCAAAATCTCATTTCAATTCAGAATAGATCTGAGTATTCTCAATACTTCCTATGAAATACAATTCAAATTCTGTGTTAAAATGGATTTTTCATGCATATTATTTCTATATTATTCTATGACAGGTACATACTAAATATGTCATTAGATACTGTCAACACATAGTATTATTTATATTGTCACATTGTCATATTACATCATGGCATACCAAATAGTCCAGGACTCTGTTTTTATATTACTTCTATACTGTTTTCATTTAGAAGCAACAGCAGTTGGTATTTTGCTTATAATGCTTATTTTTTAAATCACAGATTGCCTAGGATTTTAAGAACTGTGGCTTGATATAAGTTTTGGGACTCCCAAAAGTCAAATTTATAATTTCCTGGAGATTGACAAGCTCAGCAGTAGTTTTCCAAACTAGATGCTCAGCATAACTGGAAATTTCAGATACACTGGGACTTGAAATAAGGTAAAATCCTTCACAATTATTATTTCAGAAATTCCTTTATTATTTTATGAGATTCAACACAAAATATATACCTGATTTTTTTGTAGTGAGCAATTTAGAGAAAATATACATAATCTCTATCCATATGTTTGTCTTAGGAATCATTGCATGCCCTCTACAACTCCCTGACAGGAGGTTGGAGTCAGATGGGGGTTGGTCTCTTCTCCCAGGCAACCAGCAGCAGGACAAGAGGGCACAGACTCAAGCTCTGCCAGGGGAGGGTTAGGTTGGGTATTAGGAAGAGATTTTTTATGGAAAGAGTAATCAGACATTGGAATGTGCTGCCCAGGGAGGTGGTGGATTCACCATCCCTGGAGGGTTTCAAGACAAGACTGGATGTGGCACTTAGTGCCATGGTCTAGTAATCACAGTAGGGTTGGACTCAGTGATCTTTGAGGTCTCTTCCAACCAGGTTGATTCTATGATTCTATGATCTTCTTAATTTGGAGGTGAAGAAAGCCCCTAGTTTTATGAAAAAATAATCATCAACAGCTCAACAGCTCTCATCTGGAAGTTTCACAGGTGTACAGGCAAAACAAAAAGTGACACTTCAGATATTTGAAAAAGGCATAATTTGAAATCATGGTTCAACCCTACTTTATCCTAACCATAGCCAAAGTTATTTGGATCAAAACTGCAGAGGAATTCCTTGTTATTCACCACTCGTGGTAAGTACTGCATGTTGGCACTACAGATACACATTTGTCATAAATCTGACTTTATAGTGATTTCTAAACATTGTTTCAACCAGTGAAAGTTCTAATGATACCTCATTGTTCCTGAAAAACATTAGTGCATGAGCACTGCAATGTGCTTAGAAAGGCTGCCTCCTGTCTGCAGGCACAGAAGGGATTCAAATACCTAGTCCATGAGGCTTACAAGCTGGAACCTGCACCACAGCCTGTCCTGTGTGGATGACAGCTTCTGAAAGGGAAAAAATGTTGTTTCTGACTGTGAGAAAATCCTTGTAAAGAGCTGTAAGGCTCCTCTGCCAAAACCTAGCTTGAACTAGAACATAATATTCCTACTGTTCAGAAACAAATTTCACATGTAGGGAATATCTAGGAAACATATAGGGTCATGTACAGGGAATAGAAATGCCCTTTTGTCTCCAGTTATCACATACTTAACCCTTCAGCCTGCTGCTGAAGTTACCATTATCTCAGTCCTCCTCTGTATTTGTTTCACCACCCTCCTAGACCTGTGAAATTATCCTGAATTTAAAATACAGAAGAGTAGCATAAGGTATGTAGGGTAAAACACCCATCATAAAATGGATTTTTTTTATTACAAAGCTTTAGCAGACAGAGCAATCAAGTAAACTGCTATTGTAGTAGAATAAACAACTAGAGTGGTAATTTTGAGCAAGGAGGTGATAATGCACAGCTCACCGAGGATCAGGGGTGGTACCCAGATCAGCCACTAGTAAAATCACTTCTCAGACTGACAGACACAAAACAAGCAAACAAACAACAAATATCAGTCATGAAAGGAAGAAAAAACCGAAAAACAGGATCATAAAGTGACAAAACTGACAGCAAGACTAGAGCCACTATCCCACAACTTTTAAAAGTAACTCCTGAGAGTTTAGATTTACTGATTTACTGCCTATGGTGAAGTATATTATTTAGAAATTATTAACATTATATCACAAAAATAAGCATCAAACTGCTCTTTTGTCTGAGGGAGCTGATGCCTCTACTCTTATCAGCTTGTTCGAGGCTAAGAAACTCAAGTCAGAGCACTGCAGCCAGGCCTGGGATCTGCTGCAGCCTCACAGCTTCCCTCAGCACCACATGGTGGGAGAAAGGCAATACTACATCTTTCCACCAGCAAACTACAGCATGCCACTATTAGCTTGCATTTCTTTCACTTGTTTGCATCTCTTTCCTTCTTCTTCTTTGTGAGGGGCTTCTTCCACTGCTTTTGAAACAACAACAACAACAAAAGTTACATTTATTCAAAATATAGTGATTCAAAACACCCCCCTTACCAATGTCTGCCTTCCAACCACAGCCTCAGTTATATGTACCATGTGATGTGCAAGACCCACCATCTCCAGGGACATGCCCAAACACATAGGGAACACCTTGATAGCCTTTTCCCCTCTATTGGCACAGCCTGGTGTGACATGCACTTCCACACGGGACAATGTGAGGGCTGGGGGGCTGACAACCTTGCTGTACCCCCTTCCTATCACCTCTCTGCACCAGACAGATCCAGACATGCTGGAAAACTGTGTAAGAAGTCTTACAGATGTCAGTAGCACTCATCGTGGGTATAAAAGATATCAAATCATTTATACTGAGATGTAACAGGTTACCACACCCAAAACCTGATCTATTTATTTTGGAGAGTAATAAATCAGCTCCCACCCCAGTTCCACCTTGAACACTAACAAAATTTTAAACATTCCCTGTTTATGATACACTGGGATGATGCCAGAAAGATCATCTCAGCAGAAATACAAAATGTTATTTCCATTAAATGAAAAATACAATTATGTGTCTGATACCCCTCACCTCTGCTTCAGTTAGCTTACAGAAACAGAGGTAAAGAGTAGCCTCAATCTTACACTGAGCTCCTTCAAGAAAAAAGATTCACTCCCAGAGATGTCTATGTTGGATTCTATTGTCATTTTACTCTTTACTAGAACAAAGCTTCACAGAAAATAGAGTCACTCTGCAAGTAATTAGATTTCCCAGTCTTTACTTGTATGGAAACATTCCTCCCCCGTTTCCAGACAAATCTACTGTTCATACCTGTCTCCTCCAATAACAACTCATATAACAGGAAAGAGTCCTGGACACTAGGAACATAAGCCCATGTCTGGGATAGAGGATATGACTGAGATTTGAGACAGACACTGGGACTGAGAAATTTGAGATAGCAAATACAATAAAGTAGAAGATAGCTTAAGGCTGCTAATCAAACCCTGGCTGTTAATCCTCATGATACTTGATACTTCACATTTGTGTGGTCTCTATCCTAGCTTAGCAAACCTTCTCTCAAAAAAGCAGTACCTTAAAATGGGTTAGATACAAGCAATAAAGAGCCACAAAGTTCACGTACATGCTGAGGTTAAATAGATGTGCATCTTTGTATTAAATCACAGACACCCTAATGAAACATTCTAAAGAGCAGTTAAGGTCTGAAATGTTTCCGAGTGACATTGTGCCACAATGTGGCCAGTGCCCAGACAAATCTTACTCAGCCTACAAGTAACAGGAGATCCTGGCAGAACGCTTGATACCAATGGACCTTGATTTTGCAATACTTTCACCAGCAAGGTTCAAAACACTTTGACCTTCAGAACATCCTTTGAAGCTTATCTGTTTGCTCTGGAGCTTAGAGAAATTGAGGCATCTGGGTAAATTGAAGGGCAGTAGAAGGTCTCTGTAACAGCTGAAATAATCTTCTCAGGTCTCACTGGTATTGTTTTGCTCTGGGGTGGACTTCTTGTTACTGTCTAAACAGCTATTAACTGACAGTCTTTTGGTACAGACAAGTGGTATTTTATATTTAGACACAACTAAAATGGACAGTTTCTAAGAAGAAGCTTTTTGCAAATGAAGTATCACTAGCCCTAATATATACTCCTCTCAAAATGCAGTCATTACAACAACAGACGGAACAAAACCATTAAAAAACTAAATGGAAAATCAGTCATAACACTTACTATTAGAGCTATGTTAATGTGGCATTTATCAGACAAGACCATAGACATTAAACAGTCCCAGTGTTCTTCAGATAAATTATACCCATTTCCTGCACAATTCTAGAAAATATCACTTGTTTCTCCATCATTTGGCTTTTCCTCAAGCCCAGAGGACAGTGGCCATGCCCAGCCCAGTGCCAGCGGGTGGCAGCACCAACCCAGCGACTGCAGGAGATGCGCAGCAAACGCTCCTCTGCTGCTCATGTAATTGGCATTACCAACACATATTGAGGTTCAAGTCTCCCTTCTTCCCTTTGATTATACCTTTTTTCTCTTCTCTTTCCTTTTCTTTTTCTTTTCTTTTCTTTTCTTTTCCTTTTCTTTTCTTTTCCTTTCCTTTCCTTTCCTTTCCTTTCCTTTCCTTTCCTTTCCTTTCCTTTCCTTCCCTTTCCTTCCCTTTCCCTTTCCCTTTCCCTTTCCCCTTCCCTTCCCTTCCCTTCCCTTCCCTTCCCTTCCCTTCCCTTCCCTTCCCTTTTTCTCTTTTCAGTTCCAAAACAATATGCATAATATGCACGAGTGTGCAGATTGATCCATTGAAAGCTTTCATAATTTTTTCCTTCAGCTAAGAAAACTAACCTTGAAACAGTCACAACTGTAAAGCAGCAGCACCTTGGGCACCACTATTAAAGCCACGTTTTCAATTACAAGGCAACATGTTCTGAGAAAAAGGACACAGCTCCACAAAATGTCTTCTAATTGCATTAAAGCTATCATGTCAAAATTCACTCTGCAAACAAAATGCAGAAGCCAGGACTTCTCCCCAAGAGATTTGCTGAGAGGGCAGGCTCAGCTGAGAGGGAAGCTGGAGACACATACAGAGTTCTCAGGAGGTGAAGCAGATTCAGTAGCCATTAATTTTAAATTTTAAATTGAAAGGTATTAGTTAAATACATAGTGTATCTCATTGCAGTGTAGATACATAAAACCCACAAAAATAAGCTTTTTGTCATTCAAATTCCAGGAATAACGTATATACACATATATTCAACTTAATTTAGGGTAATTTTGAAACAGGAAATGTGTACTATCTGTACACATTTCTACATATTTGTAATCCTTCAATCACTATCAAGCTAAACTACTTCAGCAGAAACTTTTCTTTTAGACTGCAAACGTGTTTGGCCCTTCTTATAAATACCTGAATGGCTGAGTCTAAAATTGATATATTTTTAATGTCTGATCAAGTCTATTTTCTTCTATATACACCTCAAGTTAATTGCAACAGACTAAAAACTGAATAATTATAGAACAAAACTTGAACTGTAAGTTATATATCTGAATGTATGCTGAAATCACAGCCAATGCCCCTACTAACAAGTTTGGAAAATGCAAAAAAAGCCTCTAAACCTGCCTGCAGGCCTCCCCTTGCTTTCTTCATCTCTACTCTACTCCACCAAACTGTTGAGAAGATGATGTCCTTCTGTCCCACTGTTTGGTGCTCATCGATGACTAGATATCCTTCAACACCATGAACAGTGTGAATAGAAGATCATTTGCTAAAAAGAACTGATCTGTTCTCTTCAAAAGGGTTAACTGCCCACAAGATTTCCATGATCGCCTTCAACTGAATGAAGATGACTTATCATCATAATCATATTGTTGACCCTTGATGCTGCTCAGCCAATGAATCAAATGCTTACTGGTTGTAGAGTTGTCAGCCCTTCTCTCCTTCCTGCAGCAAAGTTGCCTCCCTCAGCCCTGGTGGCAATGCTACCTGGCTGGCATAAGTTCCTGGGGAGAAGGAGTCATTCCACCACAGCACCAGCTATGAACGAAAAAATTTAAATTGTCCTGCTTTTCCTTGAGCCCCAGGTAAGCTCAGGTTCATGCTCATGCTCTTGAGCTGGCAAGTGCACATGGAGCACTCAAAGGAAGCAGTTAGGAGACAGTGGACCCTTGAGGCATTGGGCTCTGTCTCCTCCAGTGGGGGGATGTATTAAGTATGCTGAACTGGACTCTGACTTGATACTTAAGACTCTGCTAAATAGTCACAACAGGTTGGGAAACACAAACTACCACAGGCAGTGGCTACAGAAGGGTTGTCAAGCACTAGAGTAAGACTTGTGTCCTCAGTGCTAAAAAAAAAAATAACAGTCAGAGAAAAATTAACGGGAAAAGTATTTTGTTGAAGCGCCAAAGGATTTCTAGTGTTCTTAATCAGCAGACAGAACTGTGAGTTCTTTCTCCTCCATGCCAACTCACTGAACAGTCACCTCTGAACGTGGCATTGCTGGTCTGCCAACAGACCCTTGAAACCAGGTTCTGCTGGTGGAGAACTCATTCACAGCTTCCAGAGAACTTATGTGGAGACAGAGGGTATGGAGGGAGAGAAAGAGAGCCAGGTTGTACAGAGTATTTCAGCAGACGAGAAACATCTCTAAGAGGGGAAACTGAAACCATGAGTAATAATGACAACAATCACTGACACAGCTCTTCATTTAGAGATGAAATAAAGGGCTTAAAGTTTCATCAGGTTCACTAGAACAATTCAATGAGAAACTGCTTTTATTTTTTAAGGTGGACCTTTCTATTGTATGCAATGGAAAGTGTATACACACTGTTATAATTGTCATTAAAATAACTTGGAATTTGTGAATATTTAATTGCTAGTTGCTACCAAAAAAATAGAATTACTTCCATGCTGCAAAACCTTGATCTGGCACTGATTTAATTATTTGTTTTCATTGTTTTCCAACCATACAGGTAACAAGGAGCTATCCTCTATGATTTCACAAAAATCCTTTGTAGACTATTTCTCCAAATCACAAGCTTGTTTAACATCTACTGCTAACCATTTTATGATTCCCTATTGTATTAATTTCATAGAAATGACACTGTCAAATGTTCCAGATATCACATGTTAACAGTTCTGACTTGTGAACAGATTACTGGTAGTGGAAACAAATCCTGAAACTCATATGCTTATTACAGCCTAAAAAGAGATTGTTCCATCTTCACTGTACTTGTTGTCATAGTTATAATCTACTGGTAATTCTATAGTTTTTCTGTTAACTAAGATAAACCATAAATATGTGTTAAACTAAAAAAAATTACTTACATTAGAAATTTCATCCACTTGATTTGATCCTTTAGCTGCACACCAAGTCTGCACAAGACCTTACAGGTCTACAAATATCTAATTAAACTAGCAAACTAATAAAAACACTAACAACAGAAAGAGGAAGGGGAAAAAGAACCAGAATTTCATAACTGATGAGGTCTTGAGCAACCTGGTCTAGTGGGGAGGTGTCCCTGCCTATGGCGGGGGGGGGGGACTTGGGGATCTGTAAGGGCCATTCCAACCCTTAAAATTATACGATTCTAAGATAGTAATGAGTCATTCTAAATGCAGATGTGATGAAAAGGATTTGGCTGGAAGTCAATCACATTTTTTACCCTCATGTTTTTGACACACAAAGAAATGAAAATGCAATGGAATGCAATGGAATGGACACTGCTGCTCCAAATATTCTCTTGCTCTTCGGCAAACCAGAGATGTTGGTGACCATTTTTTACTGTTCTTCCACACATGCCTGAAAGATGTGACAATCTATCCAAAATATAACACAGAAAATCAAACTAATTGTAACCAAAAGAAGCAAAAATTATTCCAGCTTGGGTGAATGGGAGCCTTTTTTTTCTCAACAACAGAGACTAATGGTAAAAAGTATTTTTTAATACTAATTTCTAATCCTTATAGTTCTCGCTACTAAGGATAAAAACATAACTACAAAAATGTTAATCCACAAATTCCTGTACATGCTGCTACTGGCAGATGCATTGTCTTCTCAAGAACAAATTGTCAAGAATGTGGGAAAAAAAGGACACAGCTGTATAATTATATGGTATTTAAGGATACACAGAAGATCTTCACCTTGGTCTTTCCTATCTCACTTGGCACAAATCTAATGATGGCAAGCCCTGTAGCAATGTGGGACTAGATTTTGAAACCTCAATGAGCCTGAGCCACTATCATTTCCCATACTCATCCAGTGGTTTTGAGGCTCATTTTCTAGCACTTGCACATCATAAGATAGGAACGGGAGGATATGGAGGAAGTGTAAAAGCAGAGGGAAATAATTAAATGGCAAACATCCTTTTCATCATGGAGCAATTTCAAGGACTGAGTATCAAGCAGATTTCATGTTTTTTTGCCAAATTTGATGACAGTTTGTTATAGCTACCAGGAAGTCTTTCTTCAAATAAAACAGTTTTAAAATATGTACTTTTTATGAGGCAGAGCACCTTTTCATAAGATCTAACATATCTTCAATTTCTGTTCTTCTGTATTTCTGCGGTATAGGACTTTGCTTGAGATTCAACAAAGAATCCTGAGCAAATCTCTGTCACAAACAAGAAATATTCTTATTCCCACAATTAGCACTTCTGCCTTCTCTTCACAAAGGGTTTTCCTTCTCAGAGACCCTGAAAAATTTCATGGATGCCAATCCCTTTTTTCAGGGTACAGACACTAAACAAAGGAGAGTCCAGTCTTTTATTTTGGCTTCCACCCAAACAAATGTCTGTAAATGACAGTGATATCCAAAAACCAGAAAGCTCTTTTCATCCTTTCCTACACCATGCAAGAGCATCACAGAAGTCTCTGCATCATAAACTTGGAAATTTATTGATTTTTTGCTAGTAACAATTTAAATGGAATATTTGATATAATTTAATGCATTTTAACATGTTTTCTTGCTGTAACTAGACCATGCATTCTTGACAGAATATCTTCTAAACTATGATAAATAGATGAACATAACTATGACAATATGAGAGGACATGGACCCTTTCAAAAAGATTTGGCAGTTCAACAAAGTTTCTCTTAGTCTTGAGTGGTCTTTACAATGCTTGGCAGAATACAAGCTCATAAAATCGATCTGACCTCTTCCTTATGACAAGCATTTCAAAAGATGAATGGTTTGGGATTGATCTTGTTTGCAATATACTGTGCAGTAACATCACATAAAGCAATGTGTGACATTAAAGGAAGACTCATGTTTCACTTTTACACTGTAGGAAAACATTTAACCTTTCAATACTATTGGATATAAAAGGCTGCATAATGGTGGATCACTTCTAGCAAGCTCTTCCATTGGTAATACATAAAACTTCAGATTCTGAAGAAAGTTTTGGACTAACAGTCTGCATAAAACTGAATCTGTCTCTCAAATAGCTTCTTCCATGTCTATCAGTGTAACTGAACTCCTAGGCACCCAAGAATTTATTTTTCTCCTAAGCATTCTGTCCCAGTGACAGACATTCTCTGTCATATCTAGAAACTGACTTGAACCTTTAGCAGACTTATGAACTGAGCATGAAATCAGTGCTGGAAACTGCTACACAGGGATGCGGTTTGGACACTGCACAGAAAGGCACATCCATCACTGGGAATGTTCTACTAGAAACACATTTATGTCCCTCTGTACGGGTCCTGAGAGCATATCTCTTCCCAGAGGTTTGGCTGCCTGGGCTTGGGGCCAGCTCAGAGACCTCCCTCATTTGAGGGAGGTCCCACTCCCACTGGCAACCCTGGACAGAGCCTGACAGCACTGTGGGGAGGCTCCACCAGTACTGGCTTCTCTGTCACATGAGCTTTCTCTAAAGACTGAAGCTCAGCTATGTGGCTGGGTTTAGAGCTGAGTGAGTGATACACAAAATGTCCAAGTTGCTCTTACACAGCAAAACAAAGTATGAAAATAGGATGTGTGATTTTTTGACTTAAGTGAAACCCAATGGGCAACTCCTCTGAGATTTGATCTGAAAATAAACACTGTAGAAGGTATTTGTTCAAAACCAGCAATTTAGCATTTTGTAACTTGGCCCATATTTCCAACTCCACTCTTGAGTCCGTAACACTGTGCTGAATCAAAGTTGCAATAAGCGTCCACTGTGAATCCAAAGTGCTTTTTCCAAGCAACTTTCAAATCCTTTTCAATCCTAGAAAGTCCACTTTGGTCAGCTATTTCAGGGTTGCTTTTGTAAGACCACAAATTTCTCAACTCTTTGGGATATTGCAGGTCAAGCCCCCTCCCCTCCCCTGTGTGAACACACAACAACCTTGTTGCTCCTGTCTGAGGAATGCATCCACCTTGAGTCACAGGATAGGCAATGAGCCACAGTAATCTTTACAGGAGTGCTCTTAAGGTTATCACTCTTTTCAGTCACCATCTCGTTCCGCGCAAAGTAAAGTATTCTGCATTTTGAGAGAGAATGGAAGCTCTCAGAGATATATTTGTTTTGATTGTGTCAGTTCCAGAAGGAGACCCAACAAGGATCATAGAATGGCTTGGGTTGGAAGGATCTTAAAGATCATCTAGTTCCAATCCCTTCACCATAGGCAGGGATGCCACCCACCAGAGCAGGCTGCTCAGGGGGCCATCCAACCTGGTCTTAACACCCCCAGGGATGGAGCATCCACAGCTTCTCTGGGCAGCCTGTTCCAGTGCCTCACCACCCACACAGTAAAGACTTTTTTCCTAAGATCTAATCTAAATGTCTCAGCTTGTAGTTTAAAACTGTTCTGCCTTGTCCTGTCACTATCTGCCCATGTAAACAGTCCCTGTTTTTCTAAGACCCCTTTCAGCACTGGAAGGCTGCAATGAGGTCTCCCAGGAGCCCTCTCTTCTCCAAGGTGCCATTCTTTTCTTTCTCAGAGACTCAGTGTGCTTGGGGAGAATCAACACATCCAGCTTCTTTGATAAATGTTTCTGGGCTTTTAAGGGACCAACTTGGTTCAGAGGAACAGACAAACCATAAGACAATTAATTCTTATGAAGTAACAGTCAGAACCAGGTGTGCAGCCTCAGAATACTCAGAAGGTGCAGTTCTTTCAGAGAGCTACACTGGGTACCTTGGGAATCAGTTACATAAATTGTCTGTGTGGAAAAGATATTGTCCAACGAACAGAGGAGGTTCACTGGCACAGGGCAAAGCTTTTGGCAGAATACAAGTGTACCTGGTCATGCTGGAACAGGAAACTACATATTTTCTTTCATCAGGCCATTTTTTTAATAATTCAACCTATTTTCTGAGCTGTTCTCCTGAAGTTTAAAAGGAGCTAAAACCATAGGTCAAGGAAAACCATAGCCCTGATTTTCTACATAAAGATTTTCAATTGCAACTTGGTGCTATTTTTCAAATTTCAATTATTATTATTAAAGAAAAAGACCATCAAAAGTCTTCAGGCAAATTATTTTCTCTTCTGCATGTAGCAAGGATCTGGTACCATAAACTCTAGTAGGAGAATTAAGCTTCCAAACAGGTTCTTATAATAAAAACCATATTATTTGCTATGCTCACATGTAAAATAGACTTCAAAACATGTAATAGCTATGAGATTAGCCAGCTAGAAGACGTACATTTAGATGTAAAATATCTATACATCTCAGCATCTCAAAAGCAGATTCTGCAGTTTTAAGAACAGCTTACAGTAAATAAAGCAGAACATGAAGCAGATGTTACAAGCAGCTTTACAAAACATCCAAGTTTTCCTTAGTATTACAGGGTTAATACTTTGGAGCAAGAATTTCCAAAGTTTTGTTCATGGTAAGTCTCTTCATGGATGGGAAGTCAGGCCAGGGGCTGCAATAACTAAAGTGGAGCATCACCACAGTCCTGGTTAACTCTAGAAAAGGCATTTCTGCATTTTTTTAATATCACGAAGACTAGTAAGAAAGGCTGGAGAAGCCTCTGAAACCTGGAAGATATATGTCCCATCTCAGGATGACACTTCTTGTCAGACACAGTGCTCCTGCCTCTGACATTCACAGCTTCTGCCCTGTGAGGAACCAGACAATAACAAAGGCCCAGCACTGTCTTGGTTCTGTGCTGACAATGACCTGACAAGTTAAAGGCTTGAAGAAATTCTGTTTCAAGAGTCCCTGCCCAGTAGGTCCACTCAAAACGTTGTCATGACATTATTATATTTTTCAGTTAAAACCCCTAGAATCATCTACACAATAAAAAGATTCTACACAGCATATTTTTAATGACCTTGAACTAATATTAACATTGCATATCCAAATGTCCTTTCTAAAGAGAGAATTTCCTCTTTTACCAGATTTATGAATTTTATAAAATCCACAACTTCCTATTAAAAACTGATAACAAATAATAACTAAAGCTTACTTGCATCCTTCAAAAACACTAAAAAGAAAATATGCAGAACATTAATATAATATATATGCCACAAAGCTCTTTTGAGAGTTTGACAACAACCATATATCTCGAAAAACAAACATTTTTATGCATTAGGTGACTATGATCCCTTTTCATCTATATTAAGATTTATCTGTTTTCTCAAGTAATCAAAAAGAACTGAAGGGATAACAAATGGTGCTATTAGTCCATATAGCTTGAGTTTAGATATGTCTTTATCTTTTTTTGCCTCTCACTGTATTCTCTGATTCTGTTGGCAAGTCAACTTTTGCACTTGTTGGTGTGTGGAAAAGATTATATGCATAAACCAATTAGAGGATTGGAAGTGCTTTCCTCCTATAAGCTAGAAAACATGTTTACTCGTGGTGAATGAGCTAATTGAGTACTAGCAAGGTGGCAAGCTTTTTATATACCACCAGAGACAACTAGAACAGTCAGGCAGAGAATCTAATCTATTACATAAGCATTACACAAGGACATTAACCTGCTCTTTCCTGCAGCAATGCCAAATTTAATTCAGATATGCTCTGGGTTTCATTATATCACATCCTGTATTAGCAGTTAATAAGCAAGACATAACTGACACAGGTTATGTATAAGAGCTTATGCCAAAGAAAGCATATTTCTGAAGAAGCTCTTGAGGGACTAAAAGTTAATTTTGTAGTTCCACTGCATTTTGCTCAAGGTAAAAATAATTACTATGAATACTGGACTTCCTCCATTAAATCTTTATGAGAGTGAGTATTTACTTGAACATTTCAAAAGCAATAAATACTATTCTAGAAATTGATGAGCCTCAAAAGATCAAGAGATCTAGTTTATAATGGGGCTTATTGCCAGAGATCAGCTGATGTACCAAGCCCACACTTAGCTCCTGCCCAAAGTGAATCCTTCAGTGATACGTCACTAATATATTAACAAGTAGCTCTTGTATAAATGTACCCCCTTAACCTCTGCTAAATCCTGCTTAACCCTGGAACATGTCCCTGATGACAAGGTTGAGCAGCTGGACAAATTATGCCTCTGTTTTTCCATTGAAATACAAAGGTTTTCAAGAAATAATCAAACAGTAAGGCAAACTGCACTTGGGGGGTATGTTTTTCTGAAATTGATGGGATAAAATATTAGCTCTGTCAATGTCAAAGGCAGGGCTCCCTTGACAAAAAAAACAACAGTGGCCAAGGCAGAATGATAGTTTCAAAGGCAGATGAAAAGGAGATGAAGCAGCCTCTGAACATGGGTGTGATGTCAATGAAATAGGCATATTTTCCATAATCTTCACTTTGAGTTTGCAAGGTCCCAGTTCCTTAGGAGTTCTACATAAATTGTGTACTCACGCTTTAAGTGAAACAAAAAATCCAGCCTGGGAGTGGGAATGGTAACTGGGGTCTGCATTTGTCTTGCTTCCTTTCTGTCAGGTGCCTAAGAAAAAACTAAAAAATTGTAAAGAATGCACTGTCCAGGATGAACATCAGAGAGCATTAAAGAGAGAAAAATGCTCTTGTATTCATTCTCACTTCAGTAAATTGAATCTCTAAGCTTCATTTGTGTTAGAAATCAGACCAGATAAGGTTCTAAGATCCACAGGACTTTCTAGCAAAAGGAAATGGGAGAAAAAATAGGCAAGTCAGAGCTCTAATTTACCTACAACAGCCCTAGAACTTAAACAGTAACAGAAGCACAGCAAGCCTAAAACCACAGAAAGACCAAAGAAAAAGCACTGTAGTGAGTCAAGGATGCAACAAGCAGTGAGCATCAGCATGTTGTCAAGGCCAGACTGAGCAATAAGCATCAGTCCAATTCCTTGCAGAGCCACACCACTTTGGCCAAAGGCAGCAACAAGAGAAATGGTCACATGTTAGCTAACCTCTCTTTTGACTGATTATCATGCTGGATAAGCATATGTGATCCTAGGGATTACATCTAGTTTAGATCAACAGCAAGAGACAAAGGAATCCCCTGGTGTATCTAATGGGCTGTGCATGAGAGGACATCTATTCCAGAAGTCTTACAGCTGCTTACGCAAAACTATTTGATAAAAAAGCAAGTTCCATGTCACACCATGGTGTGATTTTTGAGAATGTACAATCTCACACAGCAAAATAAAGGTGAAATAGCAAATAATTTAGGAGCAGTCTAATCCCTCACTGTGAATATGGGAGATGACAAAGGTATTAACAGAAACAAGACAGCACATAGAGCTGAGAGATAAGCAATTATTAGAAAAATCTAAAATAATCTAGTACATTAGAGATACTTGGGACCATGATTCTCCAAGTCCCTATATAAAGAAAACCCATCTTCTGAGGGTGCCCAGATACAAGAGAAAAATTACTGCAGAATGTCTAGATACAGCATATTCCTAAATGACTACAAACACAAAAGGATCCAGAAAGGAGACTGTAACATGTGATGAAGAAATAAAAGAGCAAAAAAACCCAACCCCAGTACTATTACAAACAGTGACAGCTAATGGTTTTGTCCAGAAAATTACACACAGTACCAGAAATGCCTTTAAAAAACAGGGTACACTGCAGTCTGCTTATGTAAGCATCCCACAGAAGCAACTTTTCAGGAGCAAGTCTTAAAATGTGCATTGCATTTTCCTTCAGCCATGAGGGGTGATCAGCAAGAACTAACTATGTCTCTTGGGAAAATATGAACTAGATGCCAAAGCAAAATTGACTGTAAAACTGTGAGATCAGAAACTTTCCACAGGAAAATAAAAGCACCAAGACAAAGCAGATAATAAAACTGTCAACTCTATCCATTAAGTTTGAAATTACAAATCTGGATGTTCTACAGTTAGAACATTCTATCCCAAGAGATCCATATATACTGTACCTTACCTGAATGTTGAACAACCGAAAATGCTAAGCACTATTATAAGGAGAGAATCAGTGGAGATAACTCTTAAACCAGGAGGATATTTCCAAGAGTACTCTTAGGTCTGCAGACAATAGAGGAAGAATTAAAGCACCACCTTTGGTTCTGTCATCACAAAACAATTATTCTCTCTTCTATTCCTTTCTTTTTCTTCTACTGCTAGAATTAAAATAGAAACTAGCCACATTAAACAGACACACTGAGTTTCTTAAGAGGTAAATTAAATTAGGGATATGTAAGCATGGTAGTAGTCACAACAGCAAATTGTAATATACAGGATGGTATTTCATCGAAGACAACTAGGTTTTCAGAGATATCGAGCAATGCCGGCACATGATGCCAGTTCAGAACTTAATAGCAATAGAAAAATCCTCCAGTGCAATTGCAGAATTTCAGCTGTTTTGTGTATTTTCTAGTGGGAAAGCATCCAGCAATATATTCCTTAACAGCACTATTTAAAACAGAGCTGCACTGAGTACAAACAGAAAAAGCAGTTAAACCAGCCTTGCATGTTTTAGGCATTTCTTAGTAGGCACTGAATTTCATATAGTGATTGACCTTAAACTACCAGTCACTCTTCTGTATTCAAATTCATAGGTGTCTCATGAGAGAAGCCATTCTCATAACCGATGATCTTTCACTTCTCAGTTTATTGTCTCAAAGAACCTCCTCAGGGCTCATAAACTCCACACTTCTGTGGCTACAGTCACTTTGCAAGAGATGGCAAAGAATAGAATTGTTCGCAGAAGACATGATAAATGCATTACTTATATTTTTTGTACTACAGGAAAAATGCTTACCCAAAAAACCTCCAAAAATTCAAAAGCAAGGGAAGATGGAATACTGGGCTAAGACACAAACTACAGCAAAAAAGTCAGGACAAATATAGTGAGAATAGAATATATCAGAATAGGATGAAGAAATTTCAGAACCAGTTCTGAAAATACAAGGGTCAGTTCCCTGACCAAATTCGAAACTGCAAGGAGGGACCTAAAACCTAAAAAATCTAAGAATGAATTTGGAAGTTTGATAGCTTTTATCTCACAAGAGTCAGTGTAATGAATTCTTACTAGCATTCTCACAAACAGGCCATGGTAATTAGTAAAAATTTATTTTCTCTCTGTCTGGCCAGCACAGCTAATTTTCATAATATTTTTTTAAATTGCTGCAGTAATCAGGCTGTTTAACACTGTTGACAATATGGTGCTGATAATGAAACTAATTTTCTTTTAGCCTTCAATCGCAAGAGCAAAAAGCTTTTGACATTTTTCTTCAATTCTTCCTTTAGACCTTTGATTTTGTACACACCACATCAAAACACCCAAGTTCTCTGAGTATATTCAGTTTATTCAAAGCAAAACAGGATTATTTATAAAGCCTTATAAATTCATTTTGCCTGATTGCCTTTCCACCTAGATTCTTGTCTGACTTCCCTGCATTTAAAAAGAGAAGGAATATTAATGCTTGAGGGAAAGACTAGAGAGAAAAAAACCCCAAGTGTCTGAGTAGAGGAATGGCTTTATCCTCTGATTAGCAAGCAAATGAAAATTAGCTATCAGAATATGCACTGTTTTGATGTATCTTCAGACAGATTTCCAATTTCTCTCCCTGTCTGTCGTGATTAGTTTGGTAGGTAACATCTTGTTGCCCACAAAAACCCACCAGTGTGTACTTCAGATCCACTCCTGGTAAAGTGATATCCAGCTGAAGGGAATAACTCAAACCTTTGTAAGATGACTGGGTTTGTGTCACTCTTCAGGGTTTCATATGCTTTCATAAAAAAAATAAAATACAGGCATGAATACAGGAATTAATTGAGAAAGTTAGCTTTTTTTTTGTCAATTACAATGTAGTCTTGTAGACTCTGTGAAAACAGAAAAAACAGTCTGCATTCATTGCAAACACAATGCTTTGTCCACACATCCCAACAAACTCTCTCCTTCATCCCTGAAGCCTCACCATCTGCAATGCTTTACAGAATTTCTACTCACTCCTCTTCCACACCTCCTCCCATTCACTGCCTACAAGACAAATTTCAATTTAATCTCCATAAGATAACTGAGAGACATTTTAGAAAACCCAGGATCTAGAGATTTCATAATTTAGTGTCTCTAAACTAAAACAGGACAGCTTTCCTATCAAATCTATTCTCTGAGCTCTGCAACTGCAGGTAGACAATATAGCAGCAATTTATATCTATGGCAAGATGATGGAGAAAATCATCCTGGAAATCATTTCCAAATACATGAAGGGAAAGAAGGTGATTGGGAGCAGTCAGCATGGCTTTGCAAAGGGAAAATCATGCTTTACCTATCTGATAACCTTCTACTATGAGGTGACTATCCCACTGAAGGAGAGAGCAGCTCAACACTGACCCTGTAATATCCCCATTGACAAGCTGCCAAATGAAGGCCAGATACACACTGAGATAGACTGAAAATTGACTGAATGGCCAGGCTTGGAGGGTGGTGATCAGCAGGACAAAGTCCAATTGGAGGCAAGTCACAAGTGGTATAATCCAGGGATCATTACAGGGGCTAATACTGTTTAACAGCTTCACTAATGACCTGAATGATGTGACAGAGTGCACCTCAGCAAGTTCACAGATGATGAAAAACTAGAAGGAGCAGCAGAAACACCATGTGGTTGTGCTAACATTCAGAAGGCCTCAGCAGGACCCTGACAAGCTGGAGAACTTGTTCAAGAGGAACCTCATTGATTTTAATAAGGAGAAATGTAAAGTCCTCAAGAGGACTGTGAAGAAGAATAAATTCAGGCGCCATATACACTGGGGGCCAAATTGCTGGACAGCATTTCTGCAGAGAAGGCCCTTGGGATCCTGGTGGACAACAAGCTGACCATGAACCAGCAATGCACCTTCACAGAAAGAAAAGTCAACACCACCCTGAGCTGTATTATGAAGAGTAATGCCCATAGGTCAAAGGAAGTGATCCTTCTCCTCCATTCACTGCTGGGGCCTTAGTTTGAAGCACTGCATGACCAGGTCTGGGCTCCCCAGTACAAGAGAGACATGAACTTACTGGAGTGAGTCCAGCACAAAGATGATTAAGGGACTGGAGCATCTCTTGCATGAGAAGAGGCTGAGACTCTTCAGCCTGGAGAAGAGAAAGCTCAGGCTCATCTACAGGCGTAATAGGTGGGGCAGGGGTGTACCTCAGTGGCAGAGCACTGTCTGCATTCATGTGCTGGTTTGAGCTGGAGTAG
>NW_008684074.1:84852-86717 GCF_000695815.1 Acanthisitta chloris | reverse complement strand
CTGGGTGGACAGAGGGTCCCTGGGCTGGGCAGGGGGTCCCTGGGCTGGGCACGGGGCCCTGCTCTTCATGCCCAGGTTCACCTTCCCACCCTGCCCGGTGTGACAGAGCCAGGTGAGCCCCAGCGCGTTCCCACCCCGATGGTGCCTCTGGCCTGTTGGATCCGCCCATCGCAGCGCCCACTTCAAGGTGGGATCCTCGGAAGGTGGTTTGAGCAAATAGCTGAAGTTTTGGCGGATTTCTTGTGAAGTGGGACGTGGTCTCGAGGAGACTGTGTTTTTAGAGGCCTGGCAGTGTTTAGGGGTGGTGCACTGGGTAGGCTGGTGAAGAGGAGGTGATGGTGCAGGGACAGCCAGATGTGCTGGGGCACTAGCTGACAGCTGGCAGGAACAGGTGTCAGGACTGGGAATGTGTGAAATGGGATGTAAATCCTGTTTACAGGTGTTCAGGTGTATTCTGCATAGCCCTGAATGAAATTCTACAGAGCCCATAGATTCCCTCTCCCCAAATCAAATCCGAACACGGTGTTTGTCCATGTTACAGGTGAGTGTCCTTTGCTTAAGGTAAAGCTCTGCTTTACCTTTTGTAATTATATACACAAAGGTCCTGAAATACAGAGATCCTGCTTACATGGGCACTGTGTGGCAGTAATACACATAGCTGTAGCATTTAGTTGCAGTTAAAGGGAACTGTTTATCAAAGCCACACCACTATTTTTCCAGAAAGTTTTTTTCCTTTCACTCTATATGAAGAAAATTTCAGCCTGGGCAATAAGCTGAGTAGAAAGCTAAAAATCAGGAGTAGGGCAGTTTTCAAGCCTCTGTGTTCCGTGCTGACCCCTGTTTAGTGTTTCATGTATAGTTGCTGTGAGTGCACATGGTTTGTCCCAATCATAGAGCAAGAAAACACCTCAGAAAGCAGCATTGCTAAAGAGAGCTGGTGGGTCAGTGTGTGCATGGGGAAGTGTTTATTCTTACTGGAGCTGCTCAGTGCATCTGTAGTGAGGGTGCAGGGGAAGCAGCTGATGGACATCCCCTCTGTTGTCAGAGTTAGCAACGTGGACAGCTTTTGACTGGTGTGAGAGACTCCCTGACACCTCTGCCTGGGTGTCATAGCTATGTCATGGCAGAGATGTGAGGGCCCAGCACAGCAGCTGTGCTTGCCAGCTTGGCTGAGGGAAGCTTAGCCCAGGAGCTGAGCTGATTCCAGTGGGAACTGGGCATGTTCCAGGGTAGAATCTGGTCCTCCACCAACACAGCCCAATTCACTGATTTGTGAGTTTGGATCTGGCATTAGGGACCACCTCCATCTCAGCCTCCTGCAGCATCCAGGGCCCAGACTGTGTGGCACAGGGGTGTGAGTTTTGGTTCCTGCTGCCAGGCACCACAGAGTCAGGGGCATCAGAAGCTGAGGTTTGCTGTAAGCACACCTAAAATTCAAATATTTGCCTAGAAACAACCGAAGTAGTGTGCACTAATTTTTCACGTTGTTGGCTGGTGATTAAAACTCAAGGAGGGAGGAGCAGAAAGCTTCCTGGAGAATGGTGATGGATAAGCATATTTTTATATTCTCCTTGGCTTTTGATCCCAAGCAGGAAGCCAGCTCTGCTCAGGGAGAGTTAGGGATGATCTTGAGTCTTGCTGGCCAAAGTGGGAGGTGAGTTATGAGCTTTGCCGAATTAGAACCTCTTATCACAACTTCAGCATCACACACCAGACATGAGAAAACCCAGTGAGAATCAAAGTTGAGGGGCATCGTATTACATCTCAGAGGCGTTCACTGACTGAAACTGAAAGCAGAAAATGAAGGAGGGCTGATGCTGCTTGGGCACACGCTGCATGTTTACCTGTAGTTTTAACCTCTGTAT
>NW_008684074.1:46966-84826 GCF_000695815.1 Acanthisitta chloris | reverse complement strand
AGAGTTGGAAATGCCTCAGGAGACTGAGCTGTGCAGTTTTCTGCTGGCCATTATGCCACACGGTTCAGAAGCCAATCTTTAAGAGCTTCTGAGGGCCTGATTCTACCTCCCTGAGTATGTTTGAAGAAGCCTGATGCTTCCAGGGTAGCAGAGTTCTCTAAAAGGACTGGGCAGAGGGGACAGGAGCTGGTGTGTTTCTCTTTACCCTCTTTTCTTTCCTACAGAGGATCGTCTCAGTAACCACATCAGTATTTTTCACTTTCTCACAGTCTTACAAGAGCCACAGTTGTCTTTGTGGATGGGAAAGGTTTTGAGGTTGCAGTGTGGATTTTCCCAGCTGCACTGCATGGTTTCAATGCTCTGCCTTTACACCAGCCTGTGGAGAATCTGAAAGTGCAGCTGTGACCCCTGCCCACCCCCACATCCTCTGCCCAAAGACTGAGCTGCTTTGGTGGAGAAAGATTAGGAATATTATCTTTCTATAGTGGAGACATTGTTAGTCCCTTCTGTTAATTCACATTATGCTCTTAACAAAGCTATTATGAAAATAATTGCATTTATAGGAGTATAAGTGCATTTCTGCAAAGTAACGTTTGGACAACTGTGTTAGAGTACAGAGGAATGAGGTTCTCAAAATTTCTATGCTGGAACAATTAATTTGTTTTGCTGTTTATTTTTAAACAGAATAAATGGTATTTCTTCAGGATGATGCTTCCTAGCAGTCTCTGCTCCTGCCTTGACCTGATGGAGATCGTTCAGCTGTGACAACACTGCTGAGTTTGAAGTGCTCTGGAAAGTTTGTCTGTGGGACCTTCACAACTGCGACCCAGAATGTACTGGTGTGTGGGAACTGAGGAATCCGCTGTTTGCAGGGAGAGCAACATGGATCCACAAAATGGTAAATAGGAGCATTTCTTTTCTTTCCTTCAGATTGGGAGTGAAAGGTTTTAAGAGAACTCAGAAGCCAATTGGCACTAGATTTTGGTGAAGTTTAAAGATGTGAAGATCTTCGAGTGATTTGAGTCCAAATCTTTGAAAATTTACAGTGCAGAGCAAGGCATTTTATTTCCAAGGAGAATGATGTTGAACTACTCAGGTGGTAAGAATAGCATTCCCCTGAAGATCGATGTTCTCCAAAGGCCTACGGAATTAGTCAATACGTGTATCACATCTCACCAGTTCCTAACTATGTTTTACTGTGCTTTTTCAGTGTGTGAATGCAAATATGTTCCCAGTCACTGATGCAGTGGGTATTCAGGGTATGAAAGCTGCTAAAATCAGAGCAGCATTTCTCAGCCTGAACGGGTATTAACCTGCTCCAGTTTTACTGTCAGCTACGATTCAGTGGCTTGCACTGATTTATTGTGGGCTAGATTAGAAGGTTTGTGCTTATGTAATCTAACAAACCCATAGGTGGAGATTCCACTTTGGGAAGGGACATATGCTTCAGGTTGCTTCCTGGGAATTTTTTTTTCGGAGCAGCCAAATTATTTTCGGATGATTTCTCTCGCTGCAACCCTCAGCTCCCAGGCACTGCTGCCTTTCTCTGAGTCAAACCCCAGTTATATTTCTGCTGCAAGAAATAGCCTCCTGGTTCTTGTGTAACGGTATTCCCCCCGTGCAGCAGGCGCTTCATTAGGAGGCAGCATCTGCGTTTGAAGTGTGGGAAGAAGGTGTGTTTGACGCTCTGTAGTGAGTAAGCAGGCTTCAGTGGAAGCTAATGTTTTTGCAGCCTTATTTTGGATTTTATCAGCAACTATGAAGCAAAATCTGATAGTTAATTCAGAGGCCACCTTGTCTTGTTTGAAGACGTTTCTCACCAGCGTCACAGGGAGCTCTGGGAACTCTTTCTTTTCTCCGTATGTATTCTGCTTGTTTTGTGATACTGATTTGTCTGTTTGCTTTTGTTAATTAGCATTGTACCTCTCTGTAGCATTTGGTTGTTGAATGTTCTGAAAATTCCTGAATTCTATCTTCTTAGTTTCTCTCTAGAAGAAATTATCTCCACTTGAATACTAAGCTATAAACCATGAGAAGAATTTTAATCTACGCTAATGATTCGCAAGTGTTAAGAGCTGCGAAATTTTTCTTCTTCAATACTGATTTGACAAGTTTTTCTCACTCTTTAAAGAGACAGTAAAGAAGCAAATTTTTTTAGGAGTGAGTAATGAAGTGAAAAGTGGAATAGTTATCTTTTCTGCATTGTGAGTTCAGGTTTTTCTTCTGAGAACTTTATTACATGTTGCTGTTATGTAACAATATTCAGTTAAACTGGTTAACTGGAAGCATACAAATCTTGGTGGTATGACTATTCTATACTGACATGTCTGGGTTATATTATTTGGTACTGTGTTGAAATACTGACAGAGGGATCCTAGGAAAGCTTAAGATCCTTGCACAAGGCACCAGTACTGCCTTGGTGGATTTGCTCTTTATAAGGATACTCTACATGCTTAAAGTCACTGTTATTTCAGGGTTGTTTGAGTCCTGCCAAGAATAATTGTCATTAGCTAACTGGTCCACTCCCTAAGTTAGCTGGTCCTTGTTCTACATTTGGATCCTATTACGGGGATTGAACCAGGAACACTGTGACTCATTCAGCCTCCAGTTCTGAACCTATTGTTTACGTGCCTTTATTAACAGTGTGGATACAGCCTCCTGCTTCCATTCAGTGGGAACTGCTGGGAAGGGGAGTGAGATCCCAGATCATTTCTTTAATGCTGACGACCTCAGTGCTTGCAGAGCTTGGAGTCTTTTTGGGGGGGCACAGGAAGGACAGGCGTGTGGATGTGAGGGGTTGAACAAACAGCACAGTGGTGCTGGTGGCTCCATGGTGGGTCTGTTGGATCAGCACACACTTACAGCTGGCACAGGGCTGGAGGCACCTTCCAGTGGGTATCATGTGCACCCACTGCCTTGATTATTTGAAAGCCTTAGGATTTTTAGGGCTCTTTTTTTTTCCTGACAGCTATGAAGCCCTGGCCAAATGTACATGGAGAATAGGGTCATGGCATCATTGGCTCTAGTTAGCAAAGGTAACATATGGTGCAAGGGCTCACCTTACTCTTGTGTCTCCTCTGCTATTCCTCTCGGCTGTGCAGTGATCTTGCCTGTATCCCAGCAGGATGTCTGCTTTCCCTGGGAGTGGGCGAGCTGTATTTCAGAACTGGGAGTCTGCCTGCCCTCTGGGGATGGTGCTGGGCTCGACTCAGTGATGCTGTCCAATCTCCTGCTGGTCCACAGAGAGGATCTGTCACTGGAGTGCAGAGAAATGCTCTGGTTTGGGTGCAGTTAGCATATTACTTGCCTCCTCAAACCCTGCTTCCCCTCTCCTAGATTTGTTCATCTTGCCCTAGTTAAAAGAGACTGAGCAGGGATATGGGGGTGGCTGCAGTCTCGCATGAAGCACAGGGTTTGGATTTTTTAAACTTAGTTAAAGGAACTCTACATAATGTAGTAGAGGTGACATAATGTGAATTTTGTAGGAAGCCCAAAGATATCAATGTATGAACAGCATAAAGATTCATCTCCTTTCTACAGGCTGGTTGGTTTCTCTGAATCCTATGAAATTTTACAGCTAGGTTTTAATTCTTTCATGGGTTTCTAGGAGACAGTTCTTCAAAGATGTAGGAGAGCAATCATTGTGCTCTGAAATGTTAGGGCACTTCTGTTAAGGAGCTTATCTCCCTCTTATTGTGAATTTTATTCAGAGTTACAGAGCATTCATATGTCACTGGTGTGTTTTTTTCGGAGGTGGAATTGGATTATCCTTCAAACATGCCAGAGGGTGTCTCTTCTCTCCTGCTAAATCTGGAAGTGAGCATTGAAAAGGGGTGTTAGGTTGGAATGTATCTAACATTACATAATTAGGGACAATGATGCCAATGATAACTGGCTGAAGTTTTATAACAGCTTTACAGATATTAACTAAGTGAACCTTTACAACTTCTTTTGAGGCAAATCAGTTGTAAGCTGGTGACTTTCCACTGTTCAGGGAAGCACCTATAGACATGTACTGTATGCCTGGAAAAGAGACCTATATATTAAAATGAGAGAGCAAATAAGTAATCAGAATATGATGATTTGAGATGTCATTTGGAGCGGACCAGAGGCCCTTAAAGCTTTGCCTCAGGAGTGCTGTGGGGACTCTGCAGCTCACAGTGCTTTGTATTTTATCAACAACAAGCTACCCATGACCCAAAGGTAGTGACCTTTGCAAACCCTCCTGGGCTGTGGCTCAGCTCAAAGGAAAATTTGCTGCCTGCACTGCTGTTTCCTGAATCACAGAGCAGTCTCCACAGTGAGTAAGGAGAGTTTGCAAGAGTCAAAAGAGTCATTTTAAGGGACTACTCAGGAGCTAGTGCAATGTTATATGGAAATTTCACAACAGATTGAATAGTGACAGCTCGAGGTTAGCCAATAGCAAATGGGACAGCTGATTCTCTTGGGACATGCTTTGTGCATCCATCCTCACTCCCCTATTTGCATCAGGGCAGGGCATGTGTGAATGTGGCTGAGGCCATTGTTGAGGGTGGTAGTTTGGACTTTGGCAGTTTGGGGAGGTGACAGGAGTCTAGGTGGAAGGATGGAAACGTCAAACTCTGTCCTTGCTCTCTCTTCTGTACTCATTGCTAGCCCAAGCCTTCCAGGCTGTCAGCCTGGCAGTGCGAAATCCACTTAAAAATAAAAGTTTACAGGAAGAACCTGACTTCTTTATAGCAATAAAGGCAGGCACAGCTCACCAGCTCCTGAGTGGGGATGGGCATGGCCTCCAGATGAGATCTTTGCTGTTGTCTCCTCACACTTCTGCACACTTGGTTTTGTTGCCTTAAATGTGAAGGGCAGGAACTTGCAGTTGGTAGTGTGAATAGCTTTGTTAAAATCTTCCCGGCTGAACAGAGGAGGAAGGGAAAATCAGTGTTGGAGCACCGCTGATAACACTTTGTTCCTAGTGAAATCACCATGTGAACCTTAAAATCTTCACATCAGCTGTGTGCATGGGGCTAGGGCCAGCAGCTAGGTCTTGGGGCACGTTGTGCTGTATAACAGGGAAAAAGTACTCATGGCCTCTGTCCTGCTTTTTCCATCCACACACTATCATGTAGTAACATTACCCTGAGTTTTTTATGGCAGCGTGGCAGTGAGAAGGACAAGGAGAGCATCTGGGAGGTGATCTGAGCACACAGAGCACTAGAGACCTGCCAAGTGTGTTGGTTGTGTGAAGCTCTGTATAATCAGACTAAATGAGCCTTGAAATATTCTGGTTTTCTTCCTGCTTGTTAAAGCTGTGAGTTAATTTGAGTCCAAACAGCAAACTGAGAGTGTTCCTATGAGCAAAAAAAGAAAAAAGCAAAATATAGAACAGGTAACATATGTGAGTTAGTCTTGCTACAGAGTGCCCTGCAGAAGGAGAAGTAGGAAATGCTGGGCAGGAATAGGAAGTACACTAGTGAAGCAGTAATAGGCTTGTATTTTTAAACATTTAAATAAACTCTTCATACAGAAGTGGTGCAATCTCACATGGGGCCAAGCCTGATGCGGAAGGCTGGTCTGCAGCAGAGCATGCCTGTGGTTAAACCTGCACTCCTGTGCAGGCTGCAGCAGTGCCACAGCTCTCCAGACTGAGCCTGGGTTTTCAGAAAGGGCAGTGAATGCTGAGGCATTTACAGTTTCCTGATAAATACCATCAAAGCCAGCCTGCTCTTGAACTTGAGGGCTGTAGCAAGGAGGCCAGAGGCGCTGGGAGAGCCAGTGGTGCAGTAAAGACCTTGGGAGGCTAATTGAGCAGAGAGTCCAGCCTGAGAACCAGTTTGATTTACAGGCAGAAGTAAAACATTGATCTTTATCTGAGCTGTGTCTGGCATTATCTGCTGCTTTACAGCTTTATTTTACCACCTTTCTGTTAACGTGTTTGTGGTGTGTTGCATTGAAATGTAACTTATGACAACTCTATCAAGAAGCCTGGAAAAGAGATAAGGTGATAAGGTAGTAAAGAAAATCTTTTGCCCTTAGAACTTGTACACAGGGACTTTTTATGATGTTGCTAAGGTGTGATTATAAGGGATCTCTCAGGTGAGGGTTGATTCTGTGGTCATATAACCACTGTGCTCTGTTTCAGTGGGAAAAAAGCAAGTGATAGTATTCACAGTGACTCAGCCTTTACCAGGCCTGTTGATTGATTTACTGTTTTGTCAGAGATGTTGAGGTGATTTTATACTTGCATTAAGAAAATGCTATGAATTATGTTTTTTCATCCTTCCCAAAGCCTATGGGGGCCTTATCCAAAACCCATTAAAGTCTTTGCACTGACATAATGGGATCTTCAGGGATCTTTACAGCATTAAGTCTGTGGTTTGTTTGTTTTTCATTTCTCTGATCGATAAAGGGGCTGCCAGGGCTCTGCTTGGCAGAAGGCAGCGAACTGGGAGGAACTGTTTGCATTGCAGATGAGAGTGTGGGGGATGGATTTCATACCATTCAACTCCCAGTCTGCTGTGTAGAATCATAGAGTCGTTAAGGTTGGAAAAGACCTTCAAGATCATGGAGTCCAACCGTTCCCCCAGCACTGCCAAGGCCACCATTAAACCATGTCCTCGAGTGCCACTTTCACACAGCTTTTAAATCCCTCCAGGGATGGTGACTCAACCATGAATTCTGTCTCTTAATAGGTTCTCTTTCAGATTTTGCATCAATTTGGGCTGATATTTACTTCCTTTCCTTAATCCAAGTCTGTGTGCTCATTAGTGGGTCAGCAATTGCTTATTTGCATGATTACGTATCACTACAGCAGCAGCTCTTTTGTGCAAGTTTCATAACAGAAGTGTCTCCACGCTTTGAATTTGTTGTGCCTTGCCCTTAGAGGACTTATAAAAGAAGTCTTTAAGTTTCAGGGAAGGCCCTCAACCTTCCAAAAGCTTTCCTGCAGTCAGAGGGGTTCTGGGGATTGTCTCTGGGATTTGTGTTATTCTGGACAAACTAGCAGGACTTGGGGTCTGCCATGGAGCTGTGCAGAGCAGTGAGATATCTGGTGCAGATCCTCTCTTTTTTGGCTTGCCCTTTCCAATTGGAGAGGGCAGCAGATCCATGGTGAGCTTTGGGAACTCCTTGTCTGCAAAGACAAACCCCATGTTGTGTTGTCCAAGGGTAAGGGAAGGGGTCAGTCTGCCACAGGAAGGGCAGGAGAAACGCAACTGGTGGAAGGAGCAGTGACCTGGGGTTGGGAGCTGGAGGACCATCATTTCTTCTCTAACAGTCAATATGCTCCCAAACATAAAGGTTGGCATTTCAGATGCTGCTATGGAAAACTCAGTCTTAGGCTATCCACAACTCCTTTCCTGTGCATGTTTAAAATCATGGAAAAATAACGACCCAAAGCAGTGATTCAGACTCTAAGTCTGGATAAATTTAGCTCAAATATTCTTGGTATGTTTGTGGTCGCTGTGGAAATTGCATCACTGCTTGCTTTCCTGATCAAAATATCGCTTAGAAAACTGGCATGGCTACCCCAGAACAGCTCAAAATGAAATCTTTTAAAAGCATGTGTGTCTTTGCAATTGCTTCACCTGCTGGTAATTGGTTTTGGGGGTTGTTTGTTTTATTCCTGTCTTGGTTAAGGAGTTTTTTTGGACTAGAGGTTATTGCTGCTTAATTGAAAAGCCACAAGGTTTCAAACTGATACACTCTGCAGCATGATTATCTACTTCGCATAAAAGTTCTGTCTGGGGAGTAGGATTCAAAAAGAGTGCTGGTAATTGCTGAAGACAAGACCTCCTCCAGAATCTGCCTGCACGTCTCTCTGTCTTGCACATCAAAGAGCCTTTGAAAATGCTTTTATTTTTGCATCAAACAGGAACATTTTATTTTTCTTGGTAACAGTAATGGACAGGATCCCTTCTCAGATCTCATACATAGCTTGAAAAACAAACAAATCTGGCTCCTGAAATGAGCCTGTAGTCCTGGTCACAGTTGTCCCATGTTTTGCACCTTGGACCTTTCATACAGTGGCAGGGTAGGAATAAAAGCTTATCAAATCAAAGCCGTTTGCATGGCTTGGACCAGGATGTTGGATGCAATGGATCAGAGTTCACCAGAGGTTGGTGGGAAGGGGGTGAAAGGTGCTTTGTCTCACTTTACTGTCTCTCCCTTGGAGCAGACACCTAAAAATGCTGCGAGCTGCAGCAGGGTCACGGCACATACCTTTGTTTGGACATAGCATCCTCCCAGGCGGAGTCTTTGTCCTCCCTCCACTGAAATGACTGCTGAAACTCGCAGGCATCAGGAAGATGAAATACCTCCCATTCTCCCTCTCTAACATTTCTGCCACTTGTAGGATTAGTCACAAGTGGGGGAAGGTTTTGTTTCTTTTGGTAGCCCCTGTTAAAGCTTTGGCAACACATCACAGCCTGATTCAGAACCAGCACTGTCTTGGCCAACAGCACAAGACTTCATCAGGCCTTCTCTCCTACTCCAGACACAGCTGTTAAGGTAATCTTCCCTCTGAGATAGTCTGTCCTGGAAACCAGAGGATCTGCTCTGTCTTGCATAGAAGCTGGTGGAAGAGCTCACATTGAGTTCAGTAGAAGCTGGAGGGGAGCCTCATTTTCTCCACTGTTTTGTTATTTTTTTTTTTTGCAGACTGTCATATCCATCTTCCCAGCTCTACATCCCCCTTGGCTCTGCTGTTGCCAAATTGCCCCTTCAACTCTCTCGATACCAACCAAATTCAGTATCTTGACTGCATTTTCTTTTCCTATGCATGCAACACTTTTTCCTAAACTGATCTAAAATGATTGTTGTCTTGGTGATAAATGAGGAGTGAGGATAGCAAAGGGTGTTTTATTAGTCTAGCAAACACAGTAAAGAAACTCATTGAACTGTGTCTAACATGTACTAAGCTTGGAGTTTGCTGCGTGGGATGTTTCTCCCCTCAAGTCTTTTGAAAGGCTTCTTCACTTAGACTTGTCTCCTTTTTCCTGGATCTATCAGTTAGTTTAATAAAAGATACTCTTTTTCTCCAAACTTTCCTCAGAGTAGCCTGTGAAGCTGTTACCATCTCACATGTTAGGAGTTAGTGCTTGGTGGTTGACTCTTGCCCGTGTTTAATACGGGAACATTGGCTGCAGGACTGGAAGGAGTGTGTAGGTTGGTGTCCTTGTGTCACACTTATATTTATGCAGGGCTTGTTTTAAGCAAGTTGATTTGTCTGTTGCTTCTGCTTTTTCTAGAAGATTGTTCCAAGCGTCATTTCTCCAATATTTTAAGCTTTCTTCTAGCTGTCAACCATGATGCATTCATACACTGTACATAAATAGCTCTTCTCCTTCCCTGGTGTCTCCCTCTGGATGTATTTATGAACAGTACTCCTATCCCCATCCAGCCTTCAAGCCCAACAAGCCAAGCTCATCTCATCTCTAATCTTGCAATTAGACCATCCATTTCTTCCATTCAAATAATTAATGATGTATTTTAATTTTTAAGAAGAATGTTGAGCAAGTTATTTCTTTGAAAGAGAGAAAACATTGATGCATGGATATTTTTTTCCCTTCTGATGAAAGCTTGAACACTAGGGAAAAGGAAAAGTTTCAGAAGAAACCAAAGTTAGCCATGAAATTTAATTTTATGAAGTTTCATAAACTTGGTTTGGTTTCATGGCTGTAAGATTTGATTCAGTTGGACAGGAATGATCTCACTAGAGACACCTTTCATCATTTAACAATCCTCTCTTTCCAGCCATGCCTGGAAACGAACATGAAGAAAATCCAAGAGTGTAGTCATAGTTCTGCATGCTTAATGTATATCTTCCAATTTAAAATTTGGAAAGCAAGAGTGGCATAGCTGGCCTTGCATGCAAAGGCATATTTCTGAATGATTCAAGCTGTAGGATGGGAACCAAATCACTGAGGCCAAAAAGCAAAAATAGAAACTTTCACTTAGAGCTGAGTCATTCGTAATTTCAATACAGCAACTGGCTCTCTGGCCATTTGGAGCTCTCTGGGTTCCCTCAATTGCTTTCCCTTGGAGGTGGAAATTAACACCATCAGTGTTCTCTGTGGTCTTTTCTAATCCTTTGTACCCCAAAGAGGACATTACTGGAGGGATGTGAAGTGTCCTCCTTCCCTGTGGGAGCCAGTCTTTGTCCTGTGCTTGCCAGAGGTCATCTCTGTCCCATTCCTTCCCTGCCCAAAGGCCAGGTGTGTGTCTGCCAGGGGTGATGGTACCTTCATGAGACAGTCTGACCCCTGAGAAATGTGTTGTGGCCATTGATGCTCTGAGTGCTTCTACATTTCAAAAAGATTGAGCATGTGTATGTGAAGCAGCTTGGGCCTGATGCCTGTACTCAGAGAAGGGAGGAAAACCATCCCTGTCACCTACAATTCCCAGTTCATCATGCTGGTAAGTAGAATGACAGGGTTAGTGAAGGGCTGTCTGCTGTTCATTACCCAGCTGCTTGGTGAAAAGTTGGAAAGAGAAGGGAGAGGAGGAGGAGGAGGAGGAGGCAGCAGCAGCCCCATCTTTGATGTTGGTTGCTGCCATTCATTTGGGATGTGGAGATTGTCTTGGTGTTATCTATTGGAACTAAAGGTAAGGTGTGCAGCAATGGGAGCCTTGTGTTGGTATGCACAGCTGGATAGAGGGTTGTCTAGGGATTATCAGTACACAAGAGCCTGGCTGCAGCCTCTGGAGCCCAGGTGGGAAGAAGAGGTCCTGGGCAGTGACGATCACAGTCCTGCTGCCCTTCTTCTGCCAGGTACAGCCCAGAGCAGTGGAAGTGGTGTGTGCATTAAAAAGCAGCAAGTGGAGAGTATCATGTCCTCTTGCAGAGCACAAGAGAAGAGGCACGTCCAAGGCCATCACAGGTAGCTTTCCCCTGGATAGCTGCAGATATCATTAGTGACCCCAGAGTTGTCTTGCACTTTCCAGTGTTGATTTGCACCCTGACACGATGGCATTGGTCTGACAGTCATATTCCAGTGTGTAATTCTTAGTGCTCTGTCTGACCTCATTGCCTTGCAGTGGCTTTGTGTAGCCTCTTTTGTACTGCAGCAAAGAATAACCAGCTCGGTTTCATTTTAGCTTCTTGAACAATAGAAATACTTCCCAGAGTCCCAGGGATCTGGGAGGTGCACACAAAAACGCGGGAGCCTGCTCAGATCTGGCAGAGCTTTTCAGCCCCAGCTCAGTGCTGGTGCTGGCAGACCCTGATACTGCTCACCAAGATGAGACTGCTGAGTCTCATTGTATTTGAGGCTTTTCTGTCCTCTCCTCCCCCATTATCCTGGATGATGGAGAATGATTGTGTAAGTGAGGAGCTAAAGCCTTTGGAGGCATCTGTTTTTCATAGTTCAGTTCTGGAGCCCAGTGAAAAGGCAGGAGAGTCCAGAGCATTTTTCCATCTGGGACTTAATTTTTTCCTTTCAGATTTGCGTTAGCAAATGCTTTTTTTTTCCCCTTGCAGGTTAAGAGTGTTTCAAAACAGAAAATTTCCAGTGATTCTGGTGATAATTGGTCACTTTGCACAGCTGTACCTAAAATTGTCAGCATGTCCTTTACGAGGTCTTATGTGCTTGCTGGAAAAGGTTTAGGTCAGATCAGCATGTTTTCTGTGTGGTACTGGCATGTAAACAATCAAAAATACTTCCAGAATATGCAGTAATACTGAAAAAGATCCCTTCAGTGCTGGATTTCTGCCTTTGAAGCATTCTTCTGGTTTAGATCTGGTTTCCTTTAGGGTTATAAGTTTGCTTTTGGGGCAGTGAGTGCTGACTGTGAGCTGTGTTTAGATGCGGGTGGCTTTGTGCTCAGTACATCATCTTTTCCACTGCCTTTGGCAGGCACATCTTAGTGCAGAGCCACTCCTTTAATTAGCTGGAATAATGGATGTTGGGGGGAAATGAAACCGCAGAAAAAGTGTGTGTGGCTTTCCCACTGTCCTGAGAAGTTGGCACATCTCACTTGTTGTGAGAGATATTAATCAGGGTCAGAGGGACATGGCCCAATTCTGCCACGGTCTCTCCAGTGGGGATGTTGAACTTCCCAGATAAACCATCTTTTTCTTTCTTGGTTGGATATATCATGACTTTTCTCTCTTGTTGTCTCGCAGGAGGATTTGTAAGTGGTTCTGACCATTTTTTAATCCTTCCAGGGACATTTTATAGCAGAATGGGTTGAGCAATATGTATTTTGCCTGAAGGTGAGAACAAGGTGAAATAGATCACAGGCTTGTGCTGCAGGACCCTCCTTTGGTTACGGGCCAGGTCGGCGCCATTTGGACAGGTGTGGGAGCAGTTTCCCTCCTGGGAGAGAGATCTCGGTCTGGAACTTTATCTTCTAATAAATGAATGAATGAAATGAATGAACAAAATCTTTTAACTTTGTAGAAAAACAAATGAACCCTTACTTTGAAGTGTCAGCTAATTAGAAAAGGAACACAAGATATCTTTGTTTCATAGAGCGTTTTTACTGACTTGGACTGACTGAAAAATTAATTTCTTTATTTTTTATTAAAGAACTCAGGGGTTTGCTTTTCTCTGCCTGGTTTGGGAAGGGATTTTTCAGTATCTCAGAGATTTCCAGAGCACTGAAAAGCTTTTCTTACCCATCTAAATGGAAAATGCAATGTAGGGCAGATCCATCATCCTTGGAAATCACTGGAGGCTTCCCGTTGGCTGCTGTTCAGTTTATTAGCCTGAAGTTTTTCAAAGCAGCAGAAGATACATGAGTCTGTTGTAGAGACTCAGAAATAACATGGCTTTCCATTAATTTTGCAAACCAGCTGGCCAAAGCTTCCATAGAGTAGCATTGAAAAATGCTCAGCGACACTGGTGAGTTCTTAAGTGTTTGGGGGTGTTGGCTTTAAATATTCAGCACATCTTAAACCTCATCGCTCTCCCATTTTTTATTTGTGCTGTGGCAGCACTCAGAAGTCAAAATGGCAAAAGATTAAGCTGGTGAAGGTTAGCTATAGCCATCTGGTGCCGTTGAGGAATTAATGTCTGAGCTCAGCCCAGAGAGGCAGCCTCTGCCCACCCCCATCCCCAGATCCTCCGAACCAGAGGCTTGGATTTCACTGTAATGGGGCATGGAGATGAAAATATCTGTCAAGGCTAAACTGTGGTAGTTAATTCAGACAAAGAAGCAGCCAGGCAGCTAGTGGCTGCTGTAGGAGCTGCCTGTGCTGAAGCAGAGGTGGGTGGCTATCAGTCGAAGGAATTAATAGCTTAACTGAGCACTGCTGAATGGGATGCTGTGTTAAAGCATCATCTTGGTTTGCTCCTGTCTCTGGAATACCTGCACACATTATGACAAGGTCAGTAGCAGTTTTAAAGTGTTGTTATTATTATTACAATTCTGGTTTGGAGTAACTTAGCTTCCTGCCCTGTTTTATCCTGGGTTAAGCGTCTCATTTATATCTATCTTGGCTAGATCAAAACAGCCTACTTAGCTGCCAAAGAACTCCTGGCTTATCAGAGGGCCTAATGTAGCATTTACAAGCTCTGCAAGTTGATGTGTCAGGGAGAGGGATGCAGTGATTTGGGATATAAAGACAATAATCATCTCTATGTTGTTCTGCTTTGTTATGCAGCTGTTTGCTGATTCACAGCACTGACCTGCAAACCCTTCCCTTTTAATAGTGGCATACTGACAATTTAGAAATTTTAGAGGGTTTTTTTCACCTGCTGCAGTAACAAGGCCTGTGACAGGGTGTAGCTCCAGATACCCCTGAAATTCTCATGGTGCTCTTTATTATTAATAAAGTCTATATTTGTTTTGTTTCTCTAAACTAGGTCAGCAGTCTGTTGCACTGCAAAAATTATACTCTTCTTATCTTTGAATGGCAATAAAATAACTGCTTTTTTAATTGATAGCCTCTGTTTCTATTGGAATATTTTTTAAAAGAAAATTACTCATGACCTTAGCTTTTATAAAAGGCTGTTGCTGCAAAGCCAAACTTAAAATGTATTTCCAAAGTATAAAACATTGAAATCAAGAGTGGGAAATAATTCCAAAGTTAGTTGCTTTGGTACAGGCTATTAAGTGATGTGAGGAATAGATGATGGATGTGTTTGCAGTGTTGGCAGATTTCTCCTGTTTTCCCCTTACAAACAGCCCTGGGTTTGCTTACAGCCATTAGTAGAGAGCAAGAAAAGAAAATAAGCCATGGATCTATGAAGAGGTTAAACAAATATGATACAGAGGCTGAATGATTTGGAGTGAACTCCATGGCTTTATTTTCACTGACATTCAAAGGTGTTAGAGAAATGAACCCACCTCAGTTCAAATAAGCTTCATTTATCTGCTTTTTGGTGCTGCTTTAGGGCAGTGATTTTAGGGAACCTGTGCCAGCACAGGAACTGTCTCAGATCTGTGTGCAATAAAGCAAAAACTAAAGCAAATGACAACGGGTGTGCAAGAGTTTCTGGATATTACAGGAATATCCAAGAAGTACTGCTAGAATATCATCACTTGCTGGGCTGGTTTGCATACAGCAATGTGCTTTGTTGTACAGCAATGCAGACCCTGTTGTGCAAAGTGCAGAAAGCTAAATCTGTGCCATCTAGAACTGAAAGCACTTTGCTACATCCAGGCTTAAATGCTCAAAGTGTTGTGTGATCAAGACCAAAACCAGAGGTTCAATATTGTTGAGCTTCAGTGTTGCTTTCATGTCGTGTTGTTCAAGGCTGTATGTGGATGAGGTGACTCTATTAGGAAAGCCATGAAGTGCTCAGGTAAAGAGCATGAGATGTGTAGGGTTAAAAACAGAGGCAGAATTTCTTTGGATTTCAACCCAGATATTTGCTAAAAGTGGCTGATGCATATATTGGCAAAACTTTATTCCCAGCATACACGAGTGCCAGTACTGATGATAGTTCAGTCATGCGTCTTGTAGAAATGAAACAGCTTTTAGTCAGTAGAATGTAATTTTCCTCATTTTTTTCCCTCCTGGTGAGTATAAATTAAACTTATAAAACATGCAGCTGCTTATTTTCCACTTGTGTTCCAGAAGTCAATATATCATTTACTAGATCACCAGGAACTAGGTGATTTGGTTGGTGAGGTGCTTTGCTTTGCAATGGGTTTTGGGAATGCGTGGCCAACCTTCTCTCAAGTTAACTTTGACAGGATCATGTGAGTGCAGCTGTTGGTTGAGTGCAAATTTTTTTATCACTCTATATAGACTTCTGTTGTTTTCAGGCTTGTAATTAGTTCAGTTACAAGGACTATTTTTTCCTGAACACTCTTGGCAGCTTCCTTCCTGAGATCTTAGGCAGGAGGTCAGTTTATTCTGCAGAATGGAATCATAGAAGGAAGTTTTGATGACAGCTACATAGGGAACTTGAATGATGAGCAGCATTATCTTTCTGCCAAGAATATTTATTATAAATATATTGGTTTCAAACAGTAGAATTGCCCAGATTTGTTACACTCAATGAAGCTTTTATTGGCTTCTACTTGATGGATGTTCAGATGTTCGAAACTGGGCAGTTCTGCTTAGATCAATAAAAATTTCTCTAAGACAAGACTGAAATTGAGTTTAAGGACTAAAATGAATATCCTGAAGACTCTTCTGGGAGCATATAAACTCCATGGAGCCAGCTGTTTGTGGCCTTCCCATTCCTGGAGAGCCCAGATGTCTACACCTAATGCACATGAGCAGACTGTGCTGGCTGACAGTCAGCCCATGATCTCCAAGCAGTGGTGGTGGCACCAGTGGTTGTAACTGAGCCATTACACTACAAAGGACTCAAGAAATTTTGAGGGGACAAAAATGCAAGAGGAAGCACGACACATTAGCCAAGATGTTTTGTGAAGTAGTCATCTGGTAAAACACAAACAATGTTTTGAGATTAGGGTCTATCTTGCGGAGTTTTTCCTTCCCTCACTTCCAACGCTGTGGTCCTTCTTGTGCTCCCTTGGCCAACTGATTTGGTAGTCTCCCTGTACAGTGGGGTAATACCAGTGGGAGAGGTGGAAAATGCCCCTATAAGAGAGCTCTGGTGTGCAAGAGAGGTTGGCTGAAGTCCTCTCTGATAGATGAGCAAATGACACCAGTATCTCCCAGATTGTGAATGAATCTCTGACCATGAGACAGTCATATCTCCACCTTTCCTGATCATGATTTAAAAAGAAAGAGAGATGATTCTGCTCAATTCTTTGGCAGAAAGGAAGTGCTGGAATGGCTGCAGATGTGGGTCTTGAGTGGTAGTCCCCAAAATGAGGGTGAAGCCTGGAATTAAGTAGAATTTGTCCTTCCTCTCAGCGCTCTTTAGGAGCCAGATTAAAGTTACTGTGCTCTTTCAGCCCCAGTTTGCAGGGCTTCCTGAGCAGGAAGCTGAGCAGCTTTCCAGCTGTTTTGTATCTCCGATGTGAGGCATTTTTTCCTCCAAGGGGAATTCCAGAGCTTCTCTCTAGGTTCAGGATTTCATCACAGGGCGCCGAGCGGGGAGGCTGCATGTTCCAGTAACTGCAGTGTTTGCTTGGATCTGTACTTCTTAATTTTACTTACTCCAGTTGTTCTCCAGTCAAAACAACTCACTATTCTGCTGTAAAGTTCTCTCTTCTATCACCCTTCAAACAGTTACTTGCTTGCCTGAGAATAATTTCCATTTCCTGCCTTTTATCTGTTAAAAAGAGAATTAAATCATATGCATTATTTTAAAATATTTTTAAATATTTATATTATTTTTGAATACATATTCTTCAATATTCTCAAAGATCCCTTATGGGTGTGTGGTCTGCTTTAAGTGCCGGATGGATTTCTTTTCCCATGTACTCCCTAAAATTGCAGAATTATTAGGGCACTACCACTATTAACATGAGCTCTGAGAGGCTGTTTATTGTGCTGTAATTTAATCCCAATTTCATCAGCCTTGGTTTCTGCTCCTTGTCCTTCACACGTTCTGCACCATCTGAGGAAGGTTATTGATGTGGGTACAGTTTTAATGGCCTGAATCTCTGGAGCCATCTCCAATGTCTGAGTGATTTGAGCTTCGTTTAAATAATTGATGAGAAGTGTTAGTCAGAATCCGCTGGTGATTCAGACTGCATTACTCAAAGATATTTACTGACAGTTACAGTTTGCTCCAAATTTACTTCTTTCTCCAGCCTGCATTAAACTAGGCCCTGCGTGACATATGGGTCTATTTTAAAAAGGTCCTTGTTAACATATGTGAAAATCTGTAGGTTTAAAGGCTTTATTTAACCAGTTGCAAGTAAGCAATAATTCATAATCCAGCCTGGAGAAGAGAAGGTTATGTGGGGACCTCATAGCAACTTTCCAGAATCTGAAGAGGCTCCAGGGAATGTGGAGAGCAACTCTGTTAGGAACTGCAGTGACAGGACAAGAAGTAATGGGGATAAATTGAAAGAGGGAAATTTAGATTAGGTATTAGGAAAAAGTTTTCCTTGTGAAGATGGTACTGGCACAGCACAGGTTGCCCAGGGAGGCTGTGGTTGCCCCACTGCCCTGTCAGTGTTCAAAGCCAGGTTGGATAAAGCCTTGAGCAACCTGCTCTGGTGGGAGGTGGCTTCATTCCAACCTCTAAAATTCTATGATTCTATAATGTTTTAGAAGGAAAAAATGAGTATGAAATGGTCTATTTTCAAAAGTACTTCTTTTGTCTGTCTTGCATGTTGTTCAGGAGTGGACCTGAATATCTTGAAATTCAGTGACTTTCCTGCAGCTTTCCCTGTCCTGATGGTGGGTGGGTATGAGACTTCATGGCTGCCTCTTCATTAGCCACCCACCACAAGCATCTTCTCTAATGGCTTGCAGCTTTTAATCTTTGACATGTAAAAGCGCTTCTGGCTCTTAACAGGAGTTAAGAAAAAAAAGTGTCTAGTCTCCAGGATGAACCTTCTCCAGGATTGGTTAAGGTGACACTGGGCATCTTGCATAAACTCCTTTTACACTGTTTTTACAGAGTAAATATTCCCAATTTCTTTTCTTTCATGTTCATTGGTGACTATACATATAGTATATATGTGTAGGTCTATAAAGCTCTGGTTGAAAGTGCTGGAGAAGGATGGTGGGGTTTTTGTAGGCTGTTGTCAGGAGTGGAGTGTGGCTGAAGCAAGACCAATAATGCTAGAATTGCCTTACAGGCCATGCAGACTCCTTGCTTCATCTGGTTCTGCAGGTGCCAGTCTCATTCATCCCTTCTCTTCCCTGGTTCCTGCAGCAGGAGGATGAGTGTGTCAGGCAGCTGCAGAGTGTACATGTCTGTGTATGTAAGCTTTCACACCATCCTTTGGAAACCACCTCTAGGAGCAATTGGGGAACTCTCTGTCCCTTTTAGTTTCAAGTCCCTATTGGGAAGTACTTTTATATATTATCACTTTCTTTTATCAGGCTCTTTTTTTAAAATTGTATGCAATAAATACTCCACTGAAAATAATTCACCCCCTTTTTTTATTGCCAGGATTCATTGACATTGTAGCTGTACATGAGTAATGAGCAAGTACTTCTTCCTGACCCCTCATTGCTGTTTTTCCTGCAGGAACTGTGGACATGGGTGGCAAACAATCCACAGTTGGCGACGTCTCCGTAATTCAGACACCTGTGACAGAAAGCATTCAGGATGCTTACAAAGCTGGGGACACCAGCAAGGCCCAAGAGTTGATTAAGTTGTCATGTGAGGAGACTGCACTGCAAGTGGAAAAGGTAGGGTTAGGTTACTGCTTTATTGGAAAGGAAACCCAAATGCCAAGCTGCTCTCTTCTGTCATTTTCCATGGAGAAAATCTATTCAGACCTATTCTGTGGGTCCTTGACATGGCTGGTTGTGTGGGGCACTTCAGAAACATGCTCAGGGACACTATTTCCCCTTGAAAACACTGCTCAGGAACATGAGGCAGACCACAGGGAACAGTGTGTGTGGGAGCAGGAGGCTGTGCAAGGAGGGCTGCTGGTGCTGTGGTCACCAAAACAGGGAAATATGTTTTTCCCTGTAAAAAGGAAGCAGCTTATAGACATAGCAAGAAAATGTATTCCCCCACCAGTACAAAGATAGTTAATGACCTCCTGGGAAGATTTTGCTGCTTGTGTTTGGAACTATAACACAAACTCTGCTCCAGCTCCTGCACTGCTCTGCCTTCAGGGCCCTCATTTTGAGCCTGCTCTTTGCACAGACCTGATCTTAGTGTTCTGGGAGATCACCTGCATGTCAAGTCCAGTCGTATTGGCCATCTCCAGGATAGGAAATACTACACCTGGTAGCTGAGCTGTGCGAATGCTTTTTCTTTTAGTCCATAAAAAATTGATTTACACTCACTTTTTTCTGTTAGTCCATGTAAAACAGATTTACACTCACCATTCTGTGCCTCAGGCACTTCTATGATAGAGCCAGACGAAAACCTATAATGCCAAAAACTCCAACAATATAATTAATATATCAAAAATTATTATTCTAATGGCTCCTAGTGTTTATGACATTGTCAGTTAACCACCCTGACAGTGTGCATGCATTTGAATGGGCACAAATAAGTGCATAGCTCTGGAAATGCTCTTTTTCTGCCTTTACAGAGAGTTTCTTTTGCTGTGTTTTTTTTCACCAGTGTCAGCTTTTAGGTATTGCAGCAGCATATGGAGATCTGCAGGCGGTGAGGTACTTACTGAAGGAAGCTTTAGTGGTGTTACCTACAGAGCCTAATGATGACAATGCAGCTGTGGTGGCTGCATATTTTGGACATAAGGATATTGTGAAAGAGCTGCTGGATTCCTTGCGTGGTAAGCCTTGGGTTGCCTCTGCCTTTCCTCAAGCCTTATGGTACCTCTGTGCTAGAGCTTCAAGCAGGCATTTATTTATTTTCACATTCCTTGAAAGGGGAGGGACTTAGTCATGGGAAAATGCATGGAGGGATCTGATATCTGCTGTGTTTGAAGAAAACTTTCCCCGTGGGGGAAAAAAACACATACATGAAAATATTCCACATTTGCAAATTGGAAGTGGAGGAAGATGCCATTTAGACAGTTTATTCCCATCAGGCTTCACAGCTGGGTAATGTCCCAGACCCTACAGAGGAATTAGGGGATTTTCAGCAGCAGCATCCCAGTGCTGATCCAGTAGTCACAGTGGTGCTGGGAGTGAGCGGCATGACTGTCTGGGGAGGAGCAGTTTGGGTGCACAGCTGGCACCCACCTTGTTCTCTTCTTGGCCTCTTGTTTTGACTTTCAGGGGAATTCCTTCTTCAGAACCATCATTACATTTGACTTCAATTTTATTTTAAAATCACTTCCTAGCAGAACAGAGACATTTTTATACTCAGACACAGTTCTTAAGGCAGCTGTGGGGGTGGGGGGCAGAACATTACTCTGAGTCAGGACCAGGAGCTGCGTTTGGGGCTCTTTTTGCTCTCTCAGTGTTCTGTGGGATTGGAAGCTGCTTATTCCTGGGACCATCTATGGATTTGGTGTCCAGTGGTCCTGCAGAGCAGCTGGTGCATATCTCTGTCTTGACCTCAGACACTGCAGTAACCACAACAGCTGCAGTATTTGTCCTGAATGTAGCTCTGGCTCCTCACTGGAACTGTATACTTGCCAGTGGCCTCACTCAGAACAGGAATAACCTGTTGGGAAACCTGCTTATTTGGTGTTCTGTTAGAGCACTAGTAAGCAAAAGAAATGTTCCAGTTTGGGGGATGCAATTAAATGCAATATTTCTTCCAGCCAGAAAGGAAGCTGAGTAACCTACTAGGAAAAATTAGATTATGTTAATATTAATATTATACTCTGAGTAGTGAAAAGTGACTTAAGTAGTTTCTGAAACTTAGCTCGGTTTAGAACTGACCAAATTCCCTCAAACAGTTGCTTTGGGAGGTCAGGGGAGGAGCTCTATACAAACAGTAGCTTTCAGAAATTTTTATGCAGGACTTTCCAATTGTTTCCTTGGGAAGTTCCACAGAAACCAATCACAGGGCTTAGGAGTAAATTGCATGAATTTGCAATTTGGCTGATGCACTGCAGTGATTCTCTCTGGAAGAGTGAGAACTTCTTGTGGCTTACAGCTGAAGTGGAGCCCAATTTTTGTAGCATGAGGGTGAAGGATTTAGTTGAGTTCTTAAGAATGCAAAGAGCTATGTAATTTCCACATGGATAAGCTGCAAAAAAAGCTGACATGTAAACTTGGGCTTGTGGACGTTCCTGTAGGTGTTTCAAAGGGGATGTGAATTTGTAAAGTAAATGGAGATGATACTGTGAATCAAGGGAGATTTGAGGACTGCTCACTGTTAGCAGAAATAACTCTGTCATGGGCATTTAGTTACAGGCACAGAATTAGTCACACCTGGAGGAAAGCAGTGTTCTACAGACACAACAATAATTCAGCAGAAAAAAGGCAGTTAGAGGATGACTAAAACACTAACAAATTCATGCAGAAATCAGAACATGGTATTTTAGTTTTTAGCCTTAAATGGCATATGTCTAACTTTACTATGAGTTGATAGTAAAGAGTTGACCCAAAATGAAATATCTGAAGAGGAAATGAAATCTTTTGTGGGAGACTTTAGGTTACAGCGAAAACAAACTAAAACGGTCAATTTTTGTTCTCTGAATTGTTTATTTTTGTTTTATTTCTCTAATAGCATGCAAAGTCATCTGGGTTTCCCCATTCTTTGTGTCCCCTCTCATGAACTTGGAGGAAGTGGCCTATCTTGTGTGTTTGGACCTGGATGTCAAAGGAGTCCTGGTCATCCCTTGCCACCTCTGTTTGGGATTAAATGTTTGATTTTTCTGCTGGTAGCCTAGGAGACATCCTCCGAACCTTCCACTGGTGCTAGCTCAGGCATGCTTAGATTGGGGACAGTCAAGAAAGTTCGTCCATTAGCTGAGCAGGTAAAGAAGAACAGTTAAGCAAAGCTGAAACCTTTGTCCTGACCAGTTTAGGGCTGTTCTCTAACACACTTCTGTAGTGCACTCTGTTCCTTTGTCCTCAGGGGCTTCACCCTTATACCAAACCCCTTTGCATAGCCATTATTTGTGGATATTTCCTGCACATCACAGCCTGGTGGCATCAGCTAAGTCACATGCCATATCTTTTGAGAAACTCCCCATGAGCTGCAGTGTGAGCTCACAGCCCAGCCAGCCAAATTGGGCTGCATCCAAAGGAGTGTGGCAGCAGGTCAAAGGAGGTGATTCTCCCCCTCTACTCTGCTCTTATGTGACCCCACCTGGAATACTGCACACAGTTCTGGTGTCCTCAGTGTAGGAAGGACATGGAACTGTTGGAGCAAGTCCAGAGGAGACCACAAAGCTGATAGTAGGACTGGAGCACCTTCCCTACAAGCACAAGCTGAGAAAATTGGGGCTGTTCAGCCTGGAGAAGAGAAGGTTGTGTGGAGACCTCATAGCAGCCTTCTTGTATCTGAAGGAGCTATAGGGAAACTGGAGAGGGACTCTGTTAGGAACTGCAGTGACAGGACAAGGAGTAATGGGGATAAATTGAAAGAGGGGAAACTCAGGTTAGATACTAGGAAAAAGTTTCTTCCTGTGAGGGTGGTGAGACACTGGCACAGGTTGCCCAGGGAGGCTGTGGCTGCCCCAACCCTGGCAGTGTTTCATTCCAGGTTGACTAAAGCCTTGAGCAACCTGCTCTGGTGAGAGGTGTCCATGCCCAGGGCAGGGGATTGGGGCTAGGTGATCTCTAATCTCCATTCCAACCGCTAAAATTCTATGCTACTATGATTTTTGGTAGGTCCTAATACTTGCCAGCAACTCCTGAACTGGATGCTGGCCATAGCCTGCCAGCAGGGACATTTGGACATCGTCAAGCTCCTGATCCGTGCGTACAGCGCCGACCCAGAGAGCTGTGCAGTCAGGAAGAATGAGTTCCCAGTTCTCATCCGCTTGCCCCTGTATGCTGCTATAAAGGCAGGTCTGTATTTTTGTGCTTCCAATTTTTGCCCCTTCCCTGCAATGTCTTTAAAGAGTGGGCCGAGTCGTTCACCTCAAGGAAGGTAGCAGTGTGGACTGGCTTTGTGTAGAATTGTCCTGGACTTCCAGTGGGTTAAATGAAAATAAAATTGGCTCTGAATCTTTTGATTTAGCCAAATTTAAGTCAGAGCCTTCTGAAATCTTAACTTTCTACTGTAAATACTGAGAGGCTGAACTTTCTTCTATAAACTCCTAGGGAAAAGAACCGTCAAAACTAGACTCCTTGCAAGTAAAAGCATTATTGTTATGGACACTCTGGCACACATGCTTGATTTAGGCTGAATAATTTACACTTCAAAGCACAGCTGCATGTATAGTTTTATAAGACAGGGGGAAAAAGAGAGGGAAGAAAGAGCCTGGGCCAGGGGTTTTACATAGTGTCTTTGCTGTCTCAGTTTGACCCAACTGAGTCCTGTCACTGGAGGAAACAGTCTTTATACAGTTCAGTTTCCTTTTTGCACACCCCCATGGTTTTTTTTCAGAAGTGGTTATTTCCCAGGATTTCTGTTCAGCTCCTTGTTGGTTCACTTACATGAGATGAAGAGAACAAACAATCTGCTTTTCTCTAAAGGGAATGAAGATGTAGCTGTGTTTTTACTACGGAATGGAGCTTTCTTTTGTTCCTACATCCTGATGGACAGTCCTGAATCCAGCAAACACCTTCTGAGGAAGTATTTCATTGAGACAAGCCCACTACCAGGTAGTGCTCCAGCAAAAACAGTAAGTAGCCATTTATCTGACTGAAGAGATGTTCGTTTAAAGATGCATCGTGTTAATAATTGATAAGTGTCTTTGCATACCACCTGGCTGGTGATTCTTCTTCTCAGCTAAGAGCCTTGGTAGTTTGCTACCCATTTAGAGAACAAGCTGTGAAAGTGACTTTCATGCCAAAGCAAAATTGCAAGGTGTAAAATGTTAGGCCTTTAAATGGCATTGTGCAAGACATGGAGTGTGACAGCTTCCCTGTGGCAATTTAAACACCATCGTGTGAACCAGCATGAGCTGTGGAAAGGAAGCATCCACTTTGTGCTCAGAGGTTTCCAGAGAAGAAGCTAGGCTGCTTCTGGCACAAGTTTCCTCGAGGTAATCACTTAATTTAGGGATCTGTTGGGCCTTCTAGTTGCAAGGTGATGCCACAAGCTCTGTGCTGCCCTGGAGTGATAGTGTGACCCAGAACTGAGTGTGTAAACCTTCCTCTTCCCCTGTGTCTGATAGCTCAAGTACAGCACATATAAGTGAGCTCATGTGCCTTTTTGTTAATGTGGAGTGTGAGCAGAGCAAGCTCACATCTGCTCAGAGTATCTTCCTTACTTCAGATCCTCGCCAGGAAAAGATGACAGGTAGCTTTGCTGCCACTTGCTCAGGACACATGTGGCTTTCTGGAGCAGTTTGGTGTGTGATCAGATCAGATTAGTTGGGCTCATGTCCCACAGAAAGGAGTTTTGATGGGACACAGAGGCTGACAGGAAGGAATTGATGGCTTTTTAGGTTGGCAAGGGTAAAACTTAGCCACTTACAACTTTTTGACAATTTTGGTAATTCATTTGCATCTTTCTCCAACTGCAAAATGGGGAGATTTAAACTCAAATCCCACAGCTGTTGGAAGGCTTAGTACATGATGCTGCTGCTTTGAGATCTGCAGATGAGTGCATTGTTTTCATGCAGGGTATTATTACATTTCATTATGATCAAATGTTTTTGTGTGACTAGGCTATATTTGCTTCCTAAACTCTGTTATCCAAGTTTTCTTTATTCAGAACTGAAGAATGTCTCACACTGTTACTGTTTTATAGGGAATCACGTAGTATTTCCTATTATTTCTACTGTTATCCAGCAATGTATTAGCAGACACTTTTCATTTTTCCCCCTCAGTATGTAGTTTAACCAACTCTGAATAGGAACATCAGATCCCTGAGCTTTCAATAGTTACAGTTTTCATCAGGTCATAAAACTTTTGCCATGAAGAGATGTCCCTAATCAATCCAGCTGAGTATCTGTTTGATCAGCTTGTGACACTGCAGCCTGTTGATTCTGCTTTGGTGTTAAGTAGAAATAAACAGAGAGGGTTTTCATAGTTTTACAGACTTCTCCATTCTCTGCTTTCCTGCCAAAATCCTCTCATTGAGTTCCTGATGATAGAGTGTTAGGTACTACAGGCTACATATGTGAGCTTGACTTCATTAGGTTCAATCAGCAGATTTAGAGCCCTCCCTATTCTGAATTTTGTTGACAGATAAACAAAAGGAAGCTGAATCCTAGGTGTGGATAAGAGTTGATAAACCTATGTGCCTTTTAGAAGGCAAAAAAACTCCAACTGGATAATTCATCTTGAATAAACTTGGAATGAATGTTTGAATCACAGGGAAGAGGTCTGTTTTCCATGTGAAGTTGCTGGCAATATTTAACTTAGCTGCTGTAAAAATGACTCAGCTTTGCTGTTGTCACACCCTGAGTGAAGGAGAAGAGCAGTCTTAAAACATCAGCTAATTGCCAGAAGAGCCTGGTTTGAAAAGAAAGAAAAAGAAAAAAGCAAAGAAAAAGCCCAGAAACTTGACCTTGATTCTTCTAGTAGCTGTTTATTTTTAATATGTTTGCTTATTTAATGCTTTCTCTTTGAATTCATTTTGGCAGACTGGGACAAATTCGGGAAGATCTGTCCTAGTTTGTCTGCAGAGCTCAGGTCTCAGGGATGTGGTAGTCACACACCCTGGTGTTTTAAAGCACAGCTTCATGGCAGCTGCAAACAAACTGCCTCAGTACTTTCTTATCTCAAAAGTTTCACGAATACAAGTCTTCTTGTGCAAGTGCTGTGATGAATTGTGCACTGGGAGGAAGCAAAACAGGACTGTGTGGAGACTGGGACGAGAGTCTCTCCTCTTGGGCAGGGCAGACCGAGCACTGGTCATTTCAGAGTGAGCCCAGAACTTCAAAAGGGTTTATCCCATCTATGCTATCTCTGAGTGGAAATATTGCACAGTTGACCTCCAATCGATTTCACAGCCGTGAATGCTGCAGCTATGCATAAAATGTGGTTGGAGAGGTCGTTTTGGCTGCCACACCTTCCACGCAGCCGTTGCACTGAGCAGTGCTGCCCTTTCTGACACAAGAGGAGTTAGATCTCATTTTTGTAATATCTGTTTCTCCTTTTTTTTTTTCCCCCTGGCATAAATTTATCCCCAGACAAACCACAGTCTCGCTAAAGAGAGGAAGTAGTCCATTTTCACAGGAACAGGTAACAAATGCCAAAAACACCCCCTGTAATAAAGTGTCTGGGCACAGATTCCAGACTCCAGTAGATGTAGTCAGCATGGAGATAAATGTAACTTTCCGGTGTGTACAGGGTGAGATATTCAAATTTGCCATTACAGACCAGGAAAGAGCTTAAACTGCTGCATTCTCCCTAGGAAATGTTTTGCCAGTAATTTTATACACATGCATATAAATTTATGTGTATATGTGTGATCATCTCATTTCTTTATCCACTGCCTGGTAATCTCAGTTACATCACCCTTGGTATGGAGATGTGCAGCAGTTCCACTCCAGATTCACAGCAGTGTTATTGATGGAGGAAGCAGATCACCATCCTTAGAATATCCCATCTATGGCAAGAGCAGTTGGGGCACATCACGTCATTTAGGAGAAACGCACAGTAGCCTTTTTTAATCACCTTACCAGACAGTCTCAGATTTAAGTAAATATTTTTCATATATATAGTAGATTGTTTGCCCAAGAGCAGCAGGGTGTCTTGCTTCTGCACAGTTTCCAGTCCTTTGTCTTCTTCAGTGCATCCCCTGACATCACTGCTGTTTAACGTTTCAATTTAGTCTTCAGGGCTTGTATTGAGAAATTCTTCCCTTGGCAGGAGAGTGGAATCTACAGAGGCTTTCCTTGCCCTTCTGAAGAGCAGTGAGCCATCAGGAGTCAGACTGTGTCTGGAGCTAACAGCCTCTGAACACTGTCTCTGGTTTGAGCACAGAGCTCACCAGCCAGTCCCGAATGGAGAAGGGTTGGGCTCATCACTGGGCACTGCGAGTTTGGCATCATAGACCTTTGGCATCAGAGGAATGGGCTTTTCTGGGAAGGTAGTGGAGATGGTTAAGACTAAGAGGAAATCCCCTCTCTTTGTGGCATTGTGTCAGGCTTTCTTTCACATAATTGCATTTTGACTGCAGAGTCCTGAGCCAAGTAAATACCTAAGGTGACTCCACTGACATCAGGTTACTAGCCCCAAGATGAATTTGGTCCAATGTCCCTAAGTCAGATCAAGAGGCTTGGCTGATCCCTCAGTTTGCAGCACTCAGTTAGAAGAGACAATGTCAGTCCTGGGGTGTGGATTGAAAGGAGGACTGAGTGGGAATGATAGCACTGTGGAAAAAGTGCTCCAAAAGTGCTCCAAAAGCTGCCTTGGAATCGGGACACCAACCCCACAGCATTCATAGCAGGTGCTGGATTTCACAATCTTGTCTGTGGTTTGGGGAGTCACTGTCTGAATTCTGCAGGTATCTTTTAATCACATTAAATACCCTGAGGCCATGACTCTGCATTTTTGAAGGAAATGATACACAGCAATCTAAATGCAAAATAGAGATCAGTATCAGTCTGCAGTGAGAAGCGGCAGACATGGTCCTGCTTGCACCCCCTAAAAGCAGGTTGTAGGTCTTATCATTGCTGCATTGGCCAGTTTACTTAAGGACAAGTACTTTTTTCCTTGGCCAGGGGGTTTGTGGTATGTGTCACAGGTGAGAGAATACTACAAAAATACTACACACTGAATTTAAAACAGGATCTTGTAAGCAGGAAGCTGTTAAATATGTAGACTGGGAGAATCTAACAGTAAATCAGGATATGTTTAGTGCCAGTGTGGAGCTTTACAGTCTAACTCACACTGTGCACTTGTATTTTGCAGTAGCAGTGGACAGTCTGCCTGGTTGGATTCCTTGTAGCTGCTGCCTTGCAGTGTTTTACAGGGATGCCTTGTGGTGTGACGACAAACAGCTTTAGACAAACAGCTTGTGCTCTCTGCCTTGGTTTCCCCAGTGATACAATGGGCATAATATTTCCATTCATATTTGCTGTGCTGAACTGAAGCATCACTAGTGAACATTTGAAAAGCACTTTGTCTATGCGAAGTACAACTACTGTCAATATCTAAAAAGTGCAACCATTTGTGCTTACCCTTTCTTCCATTCTCTAGTCATTTGAACTATCTGATCTACATGCCTTGGAGTTCTGAGTTTCAAATAAGCATTTTAGACCTTTGTTTCCCTTTTTTTTCTCTCCATTACCAAAATCTATTCCTTTTAATTTTAAATTTGCGGGTTAAAAGACTTAAGAGCTAAGTGCTGAGCATTGGAAAGCAAATTGTTTGCTGTCAGGTCCTTGCTGCCTCCTGGTGGAGAATTAACGATCACTTCATTGAGGTTGTTTTTGGGATGGGTGATGTCTAAACCACTGAGTTCATGAAAACATTTTAGGAATAACATTTTACAAATATGTATTTTGGAACTTAGATTGGAATGCAATGAGATGATCTTGGAAATGAACTTTGGGTTGTTTCCTTGCATTGATGACCATTATGTGTTCGTGTTTTCTTCTTTCCAAGCTGGAGCCTGAATGAATAGTGATGCCTTTCACAACAGCTTCTGGTTTTTTCTTAAAAGAGGATAAAATTGCCTCTTCTTCTTACTGTCAAAAGCAGGAGAAGGTTGTGTAGAAAGGTGCAGCCACCAAAATCATGTCTCAGAAACTAAATTATCTTCCTGAGTGACACTGAGCAAATTCCTAGTGTTTATAAATGCTTTGCAAGAGGTATTTGTCTTCCCCTGCCTTTCCCAGGTGTTCTTTTGCAAAACCTAAACCTTCCCCAGAACAGTTTGGCTGCTTGTTGTTGGAAGGTTTCAGGTGGAAGACGAGTGCCTGGGCATATATTAATGATTCCAGCAACAGGTCTTCTCCTAAGAAGTCATTACCACGCTCAGATCTGTCCCTGTCCTCTCTACAAGTGCCCAAGGAATGATCCATCAGTGTTTCACAGGCTGCCTGACTCTCAGGGTCTCCTGGACCTGCTTGGCCTCTGCTGGTGCCCAGAGTCCCCTGGAGGTCTGGGCTGCAGTCCAGACCACATCCACGAGATGGAATGGTGTTTGGACTGCCGAGTCTGGATTTAAGATGGTCTCCGTGATCTGTCCATGTCATGCTGCTAGTTGTGCTGGTTTGAAAGCAAACCAGTGAGAGACTCCAAGTCAGAAGTACAATTTAATATGAACAACACAGCAAAACAACAACAAATGCAACAGTACAAAAATAACCTGACAGAGTCAGAAAGTAACCTGACAGAGTCAGAAAGTAACCTGACAGAGTCAGAAAGTAACCTGACAGAGTCAGAAAGTAACCTGACAGAGTCAGAAAGTAACCTGACAGAGTCAGAAAGTAACCTGACACCCTGTCAGTCAGGGTGTTAGTAGTAGTCCGATTAAAATGGTAGCTGCAGTCCTCCTGGAGCAATGGCTTTGCTAGAGCAGTGATCCCGCAGATCTGCTCCTCTCCTGAAGGTCCAGCAGCAGCTCTTGTCCTCTGGGAATCCAGCAGGCAAAAGGCTACCTGTGCTGGTCCAAACCCCGGCTTATATCCCTGTGAGCATGTTTGGCTCCCCACCCCTGGGGTGAGTCACCTCACAATGGGATAATGGATCACTGGGCGGATGTGTCATGTATGGGTCCTTGGCAGCCCATTAATCAGAGACAGCCCCCTGAGGGAGCCATCAGGGACATGGTGATAAGGATCACTGCCCCACCTTCTTTAACAGCTTGTGGAGACGAAAATAGAATACATACCATTGCAACCCAGGACACTAGTGTAGGGTGGGAATTTGTCCTGTGGGGCAGGGAGCTCAGCCCCAAGAAAACTCACTGCACATTGTGGATGATCAAACCCTCGTAGTCTGTCCACTCTCAGCTGAGCGTACTGGCCTCAGGCAAGGGGCACTCGAGCTGGACTGGTGAAGAAGTCCAGGTCCCCTGCTTGTGCTTGCTCATGGTCTTTGGAGTGAGATCATGGAGCAGATACAGTGGTGGCTGCTGATATCCAGGCATGATTTCATCTCTGAGTCAGTTTAATTCCTAGAAGCAGATGGGAAAGTGAGCAAAATGTTTATGGTCTGTGCTCTGCTCTGCCAGAATCCCAGTGGTGTTACACAGGCTGAGAGCAACTGGGGTTTTACTAATGTGGTTTTCTCTCCTTTCTTTGACATATGCAGGCTTTGTGTGTGAACTGGTCAAACCTCAAACTGCCCTGGGTGGATCTAGACTGGCTAATAGATATCTCGTGTCAGATAACTGAGCTTGATCTCTCTGCCAACTGTCTGGTCTCCCTTCCATCCGTGATCCCGTGGGGCCTGATAAACCTCAGGAAGCTCAGCCTGGCTGACAATCAGCTGACAGAGTTACCCAGTGTACAGTCATCTGATGAAATCATATGTACAAGGTGTGTGTCTTTGCCTACAGCAAACTGAACTCGCATGGAGAGCAGGTGCAAATGAATCAGTTGTGCTTGTGTGAAATGTGGAAGTGGAGAGCATATTGCAGGAGCTTCTTGGTGTATCTTCTGTCTGCTGCAAGGTTTCATAGAATCATAGAGCCATCGAGGTTAGAGGAGACCTCTAAGATCATCGAGTCCAACCATCAACCTGTCACTGCTGTAACCCCTAAACCTTAAACAATATCCTCCAGCACCAGATCCAGATGCTTCTTAAACACTTCCAGGGATGGTGACTCCACCACCTCCCTGGGCAATGTCCCAGTGCCTGAACACCCTAACAGGGAAAATGTTTTTCCTACCATCTAATCTGAATCTCCCTCAGTTCAGTTTATGGCCATTCCCTCAAGTCCCCAGGTTTAATTTAGGATTTGCCCTTTTGTGTTCCCAGTGTTTCCAAGTTAGTTGTCAGGACAACTGTAGGGACTTTTATTTGTGTATTGTCTCATGTTGTCTCTGCTTTTCTCTCATTCCTCTAAGTCTAAGTCCTGAGCTGACTCAGATTGAGATTTAAAATTATCTTTTCTCAGTTTATGGCCATTCCCTCAAGTCCCCAGGTTTAATTTAGGATTTGCCCTTTTGTGTTCCCAGTGTTTCCAAGTTAGTTGTCAGGACAACTGTAGGGACTTTTATTTGTGTATTGTCTCATGTTGTCTCTGCTTTTCTCTCATTCCTCTAAGTCTAAGTCCTGAGCTGACTCAGATTGAGATTTAAAATTATCTTTTCTGCTCCGTAACCAGACCACCTCTCTCTGCTCCCTGGAAGGGTTAATTTCCTACTGAGAGTTTTATGCTTTGCCTTGTGAAGCACATTTCAGCTGCTTCCATTCAGAACTAAAGCTGTACTGGTCAAATAGATGTCTATGGCAACAGGAGTCTTTGCTAGCATTTTATTGATGCCTGACTGAGTATGTTCTGTACTCACAGGTTACTTGAGGTCGATGTATCCAGCAACAGGCTCTCTACTCTCCCTTCTGGATTCCTACACCTTAAAAACCTTAAAAAACTCATTGCTTCCAAAAACCATATGGAGAAGTTATTTGACGAGGAAAACAGTACGTACGGTCCTGTGTTTTGCTTACATTTCAAGGCTGAGCTGTAAGGGAGAACCTCAAACTGTTTTAATAATGATTTAAAACCAGGATTAGCTGGAGATGCTTAGTGTCTCTCAGTCCTTTGAAATACATAAATGGGTCTGGTTGTTCCTGAGCCCTCATGAAATCCTTTGGCTTTTATCTAGCAAGTACATGGCACCTTGCTGGATCAGGCTGCTGTCAGGCTCACACCAAGTCCACAATGTTTCATGTTTTCTAGCAACTAATTGGATTGGTTTAAGGAAGCTGCAGGAGTTTGACGTCTCTGACAACAGGTTGGTGGAACTTCCAACGGTTTTTCTATACTGCTTCAAGTCCCTAAACATACTGAATGTTTCCAGAAATCAGCTGAAAGTCTTCCCAGATCCCTGGGCCTGCCCCTTGGTAAGTTGAACTGCTCTAACAGTCCGAGGCTGAAAAGCTGTTGAAACAATGCAAAAAAAAAGCAACACTGTGGTGCTTAAAATACTGTCAGAAATCTTAAGCTAAAAGGCTGCTCTGTTTCTGTGGGAGTGCCCCTGCCTGATTTGGTTTATGTGTCTCAGATCAAGTCTATTTGAGGTTCTATAGTCACCATGTTGATGGCATTGGTAGAAAACTTCTAGAAGTGTATCTCACATGAATGTGTTTCTTTTCTCTGTAGTTCATATCAGCAGAAGTATTGTTAGGATCATTTTGCAAAACATCCAACCTTCATCAAAGTTAGCTTTGCCCAAACCCATGGCTAGCAAAGGCATCTGTATCCACCCATCACTGTGACTTTATTCCTCATTGTTACAGGGATGGCAGGAGAACAGAATACTTTGGTGAAGTGTTTGTTTATGGTTGCAGAACAAATGGGGATGATTTTTAAACTAACTTTTGAAATACTTTTTGCCCACCAAGGAATTTGCCCATGCATTGAGTTTATTTTCATAGCAAACCCTATGTTCCAGCATGCCCAATAATTTATCTAGATCAAAATAGCAAAAGAGATCACCTAGAATGAATTTATTAATGACTTTGACATGTGAAAACTGATCTACCTCATTATTGAATGAGATGATTACTACTCTGTGTGTTTTCTTTTATGTTTTTTAGAAGTGTTGTAAAGCATCTAGAAATGCACTGGAATTCCTACCTGATGCACTGACTGTTTTCTGGAAGAATCACCTGAGAGAAGTGGATTTTTCTGAGAACTCACTAAAAGAAGTTCCACCAGGACTCTTCCAGCTTGAAGTAAGTGTCATTTCCTACTTCACAGTACTTCTAATAGTGACTCAGACCTCAGAGCCACAGCAGTGACTGCCTGGTTAAGGTAGGAGATTCCCTGCTGGTTTGAGTTGGTGCAGTTGCACAGGGTCTCTGAGCAGCCCATAACCCCCTGAATAACTACACTCAGGCCCTCATTCTATGGTATCTAGCTTTTGACAGAGGTCTTCTGAGAGCTCTTTGGAGATCTGAGGTTTTCACAGTTTGGGAGTAGTTTGGAAGGCAACCACTGCATTGTATGTGTAAGCTCCAACCATTGAAATACAGATGTATTCAAACATGCTCACAAATAGTTGTGCTTTTTCTTAATCTGGCACACCAGTGTTGTGTAATTAGGGATTAGTCTTTCTTGTGCTGAAAACAGGATGTTTGAATGCCTTAAACAATGGTACTTGGCATTTCTCTTATCTTTAAGTTTGTGGTTTAAACAGTTCTTGCCAAAGATCCATAGTTTACTTAAAAATTCTTCAGAATTCACATAGTTTTGACATGAAACCAAGCAGAACTTGAGGCTTTCCTCTAAGCTTCCCTTCCAGATTGTGAAACTCAGGGTCATGGAGGTAGAAACAGAGGTAAATCTTTGTGTTTCATGCTTTTCACTGCTGGCCTCTGTGGGAAGGATGCAGAAGTGAGGGTTCATATCCACATCCAGTTTGGATTTCAGGAGTCTGCTGCAAAGGTGCTGCTGGAACAAGAGTGCTGAGGGTTGAGCCTCCTCAGCTCTTTTTAATGATCCTTGCAGATTTGGCTTTGCTTTTTGGTAGCCATTTGTTTTCAATTGGCATTTGTCCTGAAAGAGAGTGAATCCTATGGACTATTGTCTTGGAAAATTGGTTTTTCTGAATGCATTAAAGCTCCCCCGGGGGGGGGGGAGCCACTATGACAGATACTAAACACTAGATGGTGCTTCAAGGGCACAGTTCTTGGATGCTGCTGCTCAGTCTGCTGAGGGATGTGAAGGCACCAGTACAGGGGTCAAAGGACACCTCAGTGTGATCTCTGCTGACGGTCTATTTTCAAAGTTAGTGAGCTTTGACTACCCTAAATAGTGTCAGTTTTTCAGCATTACCTTCATAAAAGAAATAAATATCAGATATTTTTAGTCCCCCAAGGGCTGGAGCATGGTGAGCAAATAGAAAGTGAAAGCCCATGCCTAGGTGAGCCCTGGCTTGGGTTGCCCCTTGGTTGTAGAGTTTGTGTCAGTGAATAGAGCTGCACTCACCCTCCAGCCCCCTCCAGAACCAGATGTGGGAAGGGGGAGAAATGGTCAGTAATGTGTTCCTACATATAATGTGCTATTGTTACAGAGGAACAGCAGTGAACTGTCTTCTTCCTGGGAAGAGCCGAAATCAGAGGAGACCTGTGACTTGAAAGCATGTCTCTGACCTAGCCTGGTGGGACATGTAGTTTATCAGTGGCCATTGCATGGTTTGTGGGGGAGTCTGAAGACTAAGAGCAGCTCAGAGTTGCTAATATAATGTATATATTAGAAATGTGGTGTTAAGAGAAGCAGAAACCTCCTCAGCATTCCTGGCTGTTGCCTTCTAAAGGAACCAACTGTATGTGCTCCAAGCCATGTCTTGGTTCTCCTGACCAGTTTGCTTCTCCCTTGTTGGCTTCTCCTGAGGAGACCTGATCCTCTCTGGGTACAATTATTCACTTAAGACTCTGGTCAGTTTTCTACACCATGAGCTGACCAAGGCATCCTGATCTGGATGCTGCAGTTCCTTCCCTCAGGTGTAAGCTAACACCCTTTTTGTCTGCTGGGGCGGCAGGTTTGAAGGGAGTTTGTCTTCTCCTGCCAATGTGTCCCTGCTGGTGGCCCCATTCTCATCCTGAAAGGCAGCAAAAATGGAGAAGTTAGAGATGAGAGAGAAGAGGCAATTGCAAAACAAGGCCTAGAGATCTCCAGGATTGCAGTCATGAAGAGCCACAGACATTTGAAAGTCACTAATCTTCCCCCTATGGAGCTGGCACATAAGCACTGGCCAGAATCTCCCCAGGCTCTCAGCTCCCTGGAGAGTGACCTTTGTCAGCATTTGGGGGGCACATGTAACACGGATACAGCCGACTGAAAATGTAGCACCCCAGCTAGACCACACAGAACAGAGTTTGTGCTAATTCTGGAGCCTGTCTTTCCTCCCACCCCCTGCTCAGGGATGTTTTGGGGAGAAGATGAGGCATTGTCATTGCACAGCCCCATGCTGATACTTGGAGAGAGCTCGACACCAGACGCCAAGGGCAGGCTGGGCCTTCCTTCCAAAGGGAGGCTGAGCCAGTGGAAGGCTAATGATGGTGAAAGCATTGGCTGTCAGGACTCAGTTTTCCAAGCCTTTCCTGCGCTGGCTCTCTCTGCATATCTGCACTGTTAGAATTTACTTTACCTTCCCCAGATCCCACCAAGGCTCAGTGCTGTCCCTCTCGTATCACTAGAGGGAGCGTTTTGCATGGTAATTCCCGTTCCAGCCGCTGCTGGTTGTCCGTTGCCTATGTCACATGGATACCTCATATTTTTCCAATCTGAGCAAAGGGGTGGAAGGCCAACAGACTGACTCTGTGAGACATTGTTAATGCTTCTCGATGAGAAGGGGCATAAACTTTCTATATTATGTGGAGCACATAAAACATTTAACGCACTCGAAGCTGAAGTCTCTGCTGGCAAAACATGATTTCCATGGGGTATAATTCATTAATATTGCTGTACTTGTGGCACGAGATAATTCAGTTGACATTCTGCTTGTCTCAGTTTTCATGGGGGAGACTTGCAGAGTAAACCTGGTTGGAAACTCTACGTAGAAGGCTGTTTTTCAGTGGAAAATTAGATTTTCAACCAAATGAAAATGATCATTTTAGCCTCAGCATTATTAAGGGCAGATGGAAGAACATAAGCTTTACAAATCTGAATGGGAACTGCATTTTTTTTCTTTTGCATTTCAGTGAAATTTAAAGGAGATCTTATGTTTAACCTTATTGATGGTATTTCCAGCAGAGTCCTGTCTGCATGATGTTAACTGCATGGTGCCAGTCAGCTTCACTTGTTCTTAAAATACCTGTCTCTGGTGTGAGGGGGGAAAAGGTAGATAGGTAACTTGTATAAACCTTGGAAAGTTAATATAAATCCTTTCCATTTTAATAGAGATGTAATAAAAAGGCAATTACAATTTCCTTGTGTGAAGTAGTTCACGTTTTGCACATTGATTTTATGCACACACAACAGGTGTAAACCCACTTTGACACCAACTTGCATACACACACATATTTATACCTCCTCCATACGTGGCATACTGTGTTGGTAAATCACACTGTTCTTTTCCATTTGGAAAGGTTTCCTCACTAAAAGTAAAATGTCCTCTTACATGGGCTGTTTCCAACTGCATCTGTCAGCAAGTAGACTAATAATCTCCCAGAACTAAGAGTGATGCTGCTTCGTGCAGAACTTCTACTTGCTGGAGACAAGAAGGAAATGTTTGCATGCTGGGCAGCACGGACAGGATGTTCTGATGAATAAGATGTACTTTCTTCGTGTTTCTGTTATTTAATAGCCACAGTAAAAAAGCTCCTTCTGTGTGTTTGGTGCACTCTGTCTTCTAACTCTAGGCTGTTCCTCTTTTAGGCTTTGGTGTCCCTGAAGCTGCTGGGAAATCAGTTAGTTACGTTGCCTTCGCAGGATAAGTGGAATTGCAAACAACTTAAATCATTGGATCTTTCAAAAAACCAACTTGGGAAGTAAGTGTTTCTTTCAGATTTTGGCTGGGAAAACAAAAGCTGAAGAAATAATAGCAAACCCAATCCCTCCTGTAACACAAAGGGTGTCAGGAGAGAATTAATCACCTGCATAGAAGTCATTGATATCCACATACCATGTCCCTAAGTATATTGTGTGTCTGTGACAGTGATGAATTATCCTTTGCTGACTCTTTGGGCATTTAGCACACTATATAATTTATTAAAGGGATAGATTACCAATAATGGCTGTTTAATTTCAGAGCATGTAGGAATTTCTTTAACCCAGTGTGTGGTTCATCACTACAAATACCAGTTTGTGGGGAGCAGATCTTAACCATAAACCATCTGGCTGGACTGCAGTTTGTAGTTAGCGTGGGAGTATTGTTTTGGAAAGAATGAAAAATCTTTGTTTTCTAAATGGAAGTGTAACCAGCTGCAAGTTCACACTGAAGATTTCCAACCTGAAGGATTCTATGATTCTAAGACTGACGTTAATAAGGGTCATCCAATCAGAGAGTGGTGTTCTTCTGTTTAGAAATTCCAATAGGAATTAGCATGGAGAGTTAACTCTCTCTTAACATAGGCAGTTAAATGTCCCTTATCTTCTCCAGAACTGCACTGAATTGTGTCATGCTGATATCTTCTCATGTGATGCCTACAGCACATTTTCTGGAGTCCTTAGGAGTTGCTGTGCCATTTGCAAAGGACAAATTAGTTTTTTCAATGTCTCAGTGCACGTCTAGAGTCATGTTGGTGGGTCATCTTTTCAGAGACCTCTTTGGTGAGGGCAGGGAACAGCAGAAGGTCAGTTCTCCAGCGCTTCTCCTGAAGTTTCCTCAATCTGCTGTTTGACAGCCTACTTAACCTTGACACCCATAAAGCCTGGGGTCAAGTGCTCTCGCCCTGGGAGCTGGAAGCACTGCCTTGAGGAGCTCTGTTGATTTGCCAGAAGAAAACCATTGGGCCGGGACAAGTGTTGTTGGAGTCTGGGATTGCAGAGCAGGTTTCACTCCCATCTCTCCAAAGCAGGCAGGAGCCCATAAGAGCTGTGTTCTGAATCCACAGCCGTGAGTGGGGCCAGACTCTGTGCTGCATAGTGTCCTGGCCATGCAGCTCTATGCCTTCTCCAAGCTCTTTTCTCCACGTGTGACCGTTGTGTTTGGCCCACAGGAGCGATGAGGGATTCAAAACGAAGCGGATTCCCTTTTTCGCCACGAAGAACAGGGTGCGTGGTGGCCCCGAGGCAGGTAAGGTACACAGCAGTGTGGGGAGGCAAGTGCTGAGACTGCCAGGTGAGCTGGGAAGCAGCAGGAACCTGGAGTTTGCCTGGA
>NW_008684074.1:40016-46956 GCF_000695815.1 Acanthisitta chloris | reverse complement strand
AATGAGTGTAAATTCATCTGCAATTTTAAGTGTAGCAGCATTTAATTGAGATGAAATATGTTCAGATAAAATGTTGCTAAAGAAATGGTGCAGCTGGTTGGTACCATCAGTATAAAAAGATGAAAAATTAGTCAAACCTGTTTCTTTCACTGAGCTTTTTTTGTTTTCATGAAGGTTATGCCTTCTAGCCAGAGTACTAACTGGTATGTTGAAGGGAAATTAACCCATAATTATCCCTATTACTCTTAGGGTTGTTTCTGCTGCTGACTTTGTGAATGGCTTGTTTTCCCTCATCTGTGATTTGCACCTGCAGTTTGGGGCAGAGCAGAAGAGATGCTCAGGATTAGTGCACATGAAATCCCAGAGAGAACAAAGGAATATCTGAAGATATTGCACTGCTTCCTGCTCTCTGAGGGATTCATCTGCATTTCTTTTGTTTGTTTGTTTAATTTTAAAGCATTTGGAGAGAGCTTTTTCATTCTGGCTGCCTGCAGAATGGCTGGCTCCGAGGCAGTCCTTGCCAGTTGCAGAGTGGGATAGAGCTGGCGTCTTCCTGACGCACATCTGAGCAGCCCTCAACTGCTCGTGGGAGGAAGAGCCCTCCTGCAGCAAATGCTTTCCTCAGTTCCCCTGAAAACTGTGTATGAACTCAAGTAAAATTGGTAAATGCACCACATACAGTCATAGCTGTAGGTTGGGGCTGGAGATCCTCACCTCCAGCCTGCTCACCTGGGAGTCAGAGGCTCTATCTGGACCTCCAGGCAAGGCTAATCCTGCCTTGTTTTTCTGTCCATGGAAGTAGAGGCTGCTGTGCAGCAAGGTGTATGTGTACCCTAAGGAGGAGAAGAGGTTGATCTGCACTGTTTCACAAGTAGGAAATGGAAATAGGAATGCTATGACATTGGTGAAATCCTGAACAACTGGAAAAGGAGTCTAAATCTTGTGAGTTTGTGGAGTCTGACATACCCTCAGAGCTTTTCTGTGAAGTGCTACAGCAGCATTTCCCAATGGGGAGAGAAAGACAGGAGCAGCAGGCAAAGGCAACTAAAACCGGCTCTAAAAGGGAATTGCTGTCCTAATGGAAATTTCTTCATGCTGCAAACCCAGCATAACCCTCTGCACAGAGTAGGAGAGGATGGACTCTGCATTAGTACCATTTGAAAAGCCTTGGCACGTTATAGCCTAGTGCAATTTTGAGCTGCCTCACGTGGCCTCAGGTTGCAGGAGGGCACAGAGTAGCCCACCTGGCTGGTGCCATGGTTGAATAGCCACAGAGGAAAGCCAGCTCATCTTTTTCTCTCTGTTCCTCTGCCAAGTATAGCTTGGTGAGACTAGAGGATGTGGCCAAGAATTTAAAGAACATCAAGAGAGAACAGAAGCTGGAGTACATCAGCTGCTCACAGAAGTCTCCTGGTGAGGTGGGGGGGGCAGGTTTTCATATGATTTACCAACAAAGCTGTTTACTTAAGTCTAGATTATTTAAAGAGAATAATTTATGGATGCTCACTATACTTGATTGATAAATCTCAGAATAACTCCTTGCACATGCATGTGGTGTTGGTGGCATTTATTCATCCAAAAATATATTTTCAAGATGGGATTTGTTTTAATTTTTCTACAGTTCTTTAAAAGAAAATTTGAGCTGAAGCCAGAGAAATCATAAATAACTCATGAATAAATAATTACAATTCATAAACACCTCGAGCTTGCTTCCAATATAGTACACCCCTTTCCACCTGGGACTCTTTGGTGAATTCAGAGTATTACTGCTATTTTAGGTGTTTGCTTCTACGTGTCCAAGAGGGACTAAATCTGTCTGTGCCTAGGTGCATACTGAAGAGGAACAATGAAAAGTTTAAGTCCAGCGATGAGGCAGAAAGGAAGTGAATGGCATCCATGAATAAGCCTTATGTTCTCCTAAAATAATCCCAAAGATGATGTTTTATTTGAAAACTCAAAGGCAGACTGTGACACTCTGCCCACACCAGACAGTCCTGTCACGTATATGAAACACCTCTGCAGACAGTGGGACTCTATCTTACTCCTTTTCTGATCATAGTTCAGGCTGGAAAGGCTGTTAATATTAGAACTGGGGATTTTTCTCCTGAGAAAACCTCTTCCATTTTCTTTTTTTTTTCTTCTTTTGGCTAAGTCTAGTTACAGTTCCTCAAGTCTTCTCTGTAAAGCAAGATCTTGGGGGAAGTGTAACTGTCCTATCCTTGAGGAAGGGAGGGTCTCTTCTCTCAGGGAGTTGAGTTGATTGACCATGGAGGCAGCAGATGGTGCTGGCTGTATTTACCTAATCAGACTCAAAATCTACCAAGTTTTCCTTGACTTCAGGGTGCTCCTTGGTAGATAAATGTGACACTCTTAAGACAGCAGCACAATTCATGGCAGCTTTTTGTGCAGCTGTCCCAGGAGCAATTTGTGGAGCGAAATGATGCTCTTTGGAACCAGCTGAATTTCCCTTTGTTTGAACCTCTCCAGCAGCAGCAACTCAGCCATGCTGTTGTTGCTGTTATTGCTTGGGTTGCTCCGAAAATACTCAAGCTGCTGCTCAGACGTGGAGGAAGTCTGAAGTGCCCTGAGTCCTTGCAGTATACAACAGAACCGAGGGGTGAACGCAAGCGTGTTTTAGAGACAACATATATCAGTCTGTCAGCTGTACTTTGGGTTTTCTTCTCTGTTGTTATTGACTTTGATCCACCATAAATTACTCCAGGATGCAATGTGGGGGCCTGAACATAAATCCTCACTGGCTTCTGGCTGTTCTCAGGCAATGTGGGAAAAACATGTTGAGAACCAGTTGTGCCATTGGTGAGACCTTTCAGTGCCATGTTGAGAAGCAGTTGTGCCCTTGGTATGCCCTTGCAGTGCCAGCTGTAGGGCTGGAATGGGGGCAGTTCACAAGATACTACCATATATTCAACAGCAAGAAGTACAGTGCCACTTGTCCCCTGATGTATAGTCATTTTGGCAGGCCTGGAGTTCCTCTCTCAGCACCCCAAAAGTTCTGGTCACTGTCACCTTCAAACACATGCATCACTGTGATTTTAAAACTGAGATCTGAACATTGATGTTTGATTGCCACTGAAGGTCCTTTGCTTATGCTCTTGATTCTTGGTGGTCCCTGCCAATTAACATGACCTCATGTCCTGCCTACAAAATTCAGGAGAAGCTCTTGGTTCAGAGCCTTGGTGTTTGTTATGTTTTAAAGGTGCAATGTGTTTCCTGTCTTGTTCCAGGTCCTTTTTTGGAGTTCCCAGCATTTCTGAGTGATTCCCTGGAGGTTCTTTATCTGAATGACAATCAGCTGGACTCTGTCCCACAGTCCGTTTGCCTTCTGAAAGGTTTAACAGAACTTTATTTAGGAAAGTAAGTCCATGTCCTGGAAAAGCTTTGCAGTGTTATTTCCATGTTGTTTTAATGACCAGTCTTCTGTGGAGCCCCACCCCAGATGTCCAGTGCTTTTGAAGTCAAAAAGCTGGAAACAGTCAGCCCCTTGTTAGAACTGTGCCCATCGTTTGCTTTAGATAAGGAGGAGGCTGGTCTTTTGAATTAGGGAAGATGATCTCATGCTTTGAACACAGGCCTGGGAATCTACTGTGCCTCTAGTTCATTCTGGCTTTTTGCTGTCAGTTTCTATACTGTTAGATTCAGTAACTCATCATTTTTGCCTTTATTTCCTCAACTATCCAGTAAAGATGATTACATTTGTCTGCCTCAGAGGATAAATTGAGGTTATACATCATTTTTAGGATGGAAATTGCTATTAAAGTGCTGAGTAGTCTTATTAAAATGTTAATGGAAGATTTCTGCAAGGAGAGAATAGTGTAATCTGAGAGTCTGTGTGAGCAGCTACTTACACACAAAGCCTGGTTGTTGGTAGATTTATTTGTTTTTGTACAGTAACCCTGGTATCCGAGAGCTTCCTCCAGAACTTGGACAGCTGGCTAATCTCTGGCAGCTGGATATCGAGGAACTAAGTATCAGTAACATTCCTGCAGAGATCAGAAAAGAGGGTAAGGCTGATGCTGTGTGTTCTTTATTAAATTGCCTGAACATATAATGAAAATCTCTTCCTTTTAATGGTCCTGAACATGAACAGGCAGTGTGTGCCCCAGCCCTTGTTGTGGGGAACTGGAATTGCACAGGGAAACCTCCTACTCATCTTTGCAAATTTGATAATCAGTGCTAAGCTCTGGCTGTGTGATCAATTTAAGACAGATCACATGGTAAAATGGTGACTTCTGAAGGCAATATTTCATTTGCGGTCTGCATGCCAGATAAACTCAATGGCTTGCTTCCTGAATGTGTGTATTTTAGGATATTTGGATGGTCTTTCTAAAGACTGAAGTGTTTAGGATCAGCAGTCACAGTCCCATTGAAGCGAGTTTATTGTGAGCTGCTAGGTTTTTGGATCTACTACAATACTGTCTTCTTTTTTGTGCCTTTTAATCAGAAAATCCTGTGGGAACAACGTTATTAGGAATGATTCCTTCTCCAGCAGTATACTGTTGAAGCCTAAATCTAATTTTAACTGGAAACATAAAAGTAGAGGGAAAAACTGAGTATTTTCCAATACTAAATTAGTATTTTATGTTTCCTTTCAGCTTCTGAAGCATACGAGCCCCGGCATTTGTTTCTCCTTACAGTGCTCCATTGTAGAGCCTCAGAGCAGTGACCTTTTTCTGGGGTCTCTGTCTCAGGTTTGTCCACTGGAGGTTTCTTTGTTTATTCTCTGAGTTGTCTCAGCCCACAGCGAAACTGCAGGGAAAATATTAATTCAGCTGATGTGTCTGCAGCAGTAGGTTTTGTGCAGTCCAGCTGTACATGTGTATGTTTGTAACTGCAAACCCCAGATAAAGCCTGTCCACTTCCCCCCCTCCAGGCCCCAAAACAGTTCTGGCTTACTTACGAGCTCAGCTGCGCAAGGCAGAGAAGTGTAAGCTGATGAAGATGATCATCATTGGTCCTCCACGACAGGGAAAGTCGACGCTGGTGGAGATCCTGCAGACAGGAAAAGTCCCTCAGATGATGCACAGTGATGCCACCATTCGTACAACGAAGTGGGAGCTCCCCAAGCCAGTGGGGCACAAGGCAAAGGTGAAAAACAATGGAAGATCCTTAGTCCCAGTGGGGTCATAGTATCATAGTACATTAAGAGGTCAGAATGGACCTTAGAGATGATCTGGTCCCAACCCCCTGCCCTGGGCAGGGACCATCTCCCACCAGAGCAGGTTGCTCAAGGCTTTAGCCAACCTGGTTTTGAACACTGCCAGGGTTGGGGCAGCCACAGCCTCCCTGGGCAACCTGTGCCAGTGTCTCACCACCCTCACAGGGAAAACTTCTTCCTGATATCTCATCTAAATTTCCCTCTTTCAATTTATGTTTCAGCCCTGCAGTGTTGCTTTGGGGCTCAAATTGCCTGTGCTTTCACAAAGAACAGTTTCCATTACCTCTCAAGTGAGGTGTTTTTAGACCCATCACAATTCCTCTGTGCCATTTCTAGTTGGTCCTAGAGGACAGTTCTGTTTTCCTAAGCACTCAGCTTTGTATTTTAAAGAGCGAGAGATCTGTGTAGACTTCCTAAATTCTGGCTCTCCCACCTCAGGTGGTCTTTGAGCACTGATTCTGAATGTTTTAAATCAGCTTCTCTAAAGCAGACTGTTCTTTAATTTGGTGCCAGAAAATGGGACATCAATACCTGCAACTGGATTCCTGTGATATCAGAACTGCCCTAGGTGGGGAAGGTGGGTGGAAGGTAGAATGCCTGACCTCTGGTGTGATCCAGGGATGTTTAAGGCAAACTTTAAGCCCCCAAATCTCAGATGACTCATTCAGTGATTGTGTCAACCCATACTGAACTCTTTTGGAGAGCGCTTAATTCATGCAAGCATTTGTGGGTGGGTCTGTCCACTGCCTGCCTAGTAGCACAGGGATTAGAGCATGTAGAATTGGCCCTGAGGTCTTGTCAGAGCTGAGGGTGTGCAGCATGGCTCCCCCTTCCCAGATGAGACATGACCACCAGACTGTTTTGGAAAGGAGGAACGAGCCTGCTGAGTTCAGCTATTCCACAGCAAAGAGTGCCAGGCCAGAGACAGAAACAAAAGAGCAAGCAGAGGCTGATTCCTTAAAGGGAAGACTTTGGTGGGAAAAGGGATTTGTGCATATTGTGTTGAAGAGCAATTGAATAAAAATAAAAACATAGACAGCATCAGGGACCTGGAGTGGGATCAAGATGCTGAACAGGCTTTTGTCCCTACCTCTGAGTCTCTGTCTTTCCACACATGCACCAACAGCTGAAGGTCTTTTGGATGAACAAAGCAGCCCTTGTGCTAGTTAGAGCTTGGTTTAAACAATATGGAAGTTCTTCCAGCTGTTTCTGGGAGGCTTCACACTGGGACTGTGCTAGGAGATCAGAGCCCTGCTGAGATACTGAGCTTCTTGCTGAAATCTTGTAGGGTAACTTGTGTGGGATCAGTTAGTACATGGACCTGGACCAGTAAGCAGAGCCCACTCAGTGTTCTGTGATGCTCTGAGAATGGTGTCTGGGGCGGGGTTTGGTTTGCTGCTCAGTTGCTTCTTGCCTCTCCAGAGCAAGTGATTCAGGGACTGAGCTCTCAAGGTATATAGGTGCTTCCTCCTGCAGCTGAGAGCCTGAATGCCATTTAAGTGGAGAGCCATGCTCCCTCTTATTGCTGTCGTGAGGCTGCACAGAGGAGTGGATGCTGAGATACTTGGAAGTGAGCCAGAGCTGGAGAGGCCTCCGTGTACACATTCCCCAGAAATCAGTGAGTCTCGTTTACAGTAACTGTAATTCTGGCCCATCTCTGGCGTGGCACACACGTCAGAAGCCTTAGAGCAGTGTGCAGGAGGTGTTTATGAAAGGCCTGAGAAGTTTCCCATCTCTTGAGCATCTATATTCTGCTTGGCTCAG